>NW_027096608.1:0-40000 GCF_019320115.1 Miscanthus floridulus | reverse complement strand
TTCAGTTCCTCGTCCGTCAATCAATCTCTACAAACTTCTTAGGAATTTTCTAGCTTTTTCTAGAACTTGTTCCTACAAGTCTGTGAGCATAATTTAATTTTAGATGCTCCCAATTATCTTATCACGGGCTCTAAATACTTTATTTGGGTCCTCATGTTCCATAATGTCTCTGGGAATTTTTCCTGAATTTTCAAAGCTTTTGGAGTATTTTTCGCGGCTTAAATAATAATTCTAGACTTTTCTAGAATTATTTTATCCACGAAATTAATTAAATCTAAAAATGATAAATCTCTCATTTTCCCAACGCTAAAAGTCCATGTGCAATAATCCTAATAAATCCTAAAGGCCCATGCATTTATTTATTAATGGGCTTTAATGATTATTTAGGCCCATCAGTAAATCTGAAGGGTGCAACATCCATTAGTACCCTATTTTTCTCCTTCTCTCGCCATCGCCGTCGCTGCCGTGCTTCCTAGGCCGGCCATCCTCTCCTTCGTGCAACAAGTTAAGCCCTCTCCTACACAGTTGCTGTTGCCATGGCCGTGTGGAGGTTTTATGAGAGGCCAAAGGATGAAGACGAGGTAATTACGAAATTACCACCAGTTCGTAATATCGTCGTC
This sequence comes from Miscanthus floridulus, assembly GCF_019320115.1. Taxonomy (NCBI): domain Eukaryota; kingdom Viridiplantae; phylum Streptophyta; class Magnoliopsida; order Poales; family Poaceae; genus Miscanthus; species Miscanthus floridulus. Next base: position 39,380 of record NW_027096608.1, on the reverse strand, counting down.
GTATATTCATTTTAAGTTCGTTTTGAGTCATTCTAATTGTGTTAGATTCATATCGATGTGATCTACATGCTAGTGTCGTCGTTTTTCATGTCAAGTAACTTTTATATATATGCTTAAATATTAATTTGATTAATATGCATGCAACTAGTTTTTATAAATAAAAGCAAGATAAATATATACAATGCTCTTTTGCAAATAAGTTTTAACATGACTAGTTGCTAACATAAATATGTTTCTAAATTATAATTTGTTTAGTCTAAACACACATATCAAATTTGATTAGATGTTCTCACATGTCAGTTTGTATTTACATGTTAAAGTTGAATTGGCATAAATGATATCAAAATATTTATAAATAAAATATGATTAGCTTCAACTAAGTTTTTAAGTATAAATATGATTTGTTTAATCTAAATTAATGCTACTCATATAGTTTTTCCTAATTAACATAAATCAAGCTTATAGTCTTCTCTTTTCTTTTATAATATAAAACCTTGTAGTCATTTCTTTACAACCGTAGTTCTAATTAGCGTGCTTTTCATGTCTGTCTGTTCGTAGCGAGGTGTAGAACATCTTTAAAACCTTTTTACTTGTTGTTTCATATGTGTGGTGTACTATTCTAATTTAGTTCTATTGTTTGCTTCGTGTATGATTGCATGAATGCTTGTGTGGTGTTTTATGATCATGTCCAGTCGGTGAGCTTTACGTGTTGATCAAGGAGTTTCATTAAAGGTTTGGACTAGAAGAAGGATCTAAGTCTGAGGCAAGTATAGCATGGGATCTTCCTTGTTGTCTTATACACCTTTAATCATTTAATTCATACTGCATGTGTCTACCATGATTACCACTAAGGATTTCCTAGTACTTTGTACCTTGTGCCTTGATACCTATGGGGTATTGCATTAGGTAGCTTTGCTAGTGCTCAACTACAACCATGATCTTGTAACTTGACTAATGGTATATGCAATAAACACTAAAAGATGCTTTTTAGCAACATGGAACAAGGGGGCTAGAGCATTGGGCTATTTTTATGGTGCTCTAGATTCCTCTCTCTAAGGACTTATCTGTAAGTGATCATCCGGGACTTACAGTATAGCTATGAGGGCTATATGGCTCTGACTTGAGCTTAGTATGAGGACCTTTTCTAGCTTATTAGTGGTTACCTTTATGGCACAAGAGGGGCTCTGATTTGTATGATCTCAGCCTGTCAAGAGGGTGCACTTTTGTTTCTTTATATTTTGTTAGTCACTCCTTGGAGGGGGGTTCATGCTTATTGATGGGGAAACCTTAGCATCCCTAACTTGTTAGATGAACCTTTGAAAGGCTTCATAGTGAACCCTACTGACCTTGCTTGGTAGTGGGTCAAGGGGCTGATCACCTTGGGTGTAAGGGTAAATCATGACTCATAGTGAAAGTGTACAACCTCTACAGAGTGTAAAACTGGTATATCAGCCATGCTCATGGTCACGAGCGGCTTTGGAACCCTTATGGAATAGATGATGAACACTAATGATATGGATGATAAATATGCTCACTAATGATTACTATTTATGCTATTCATTATTCATGTTTACCTGATCATGTGTTTATGTGAGCTTGTGGATAAACTTGTTGCCACCCAATTGCTAAAACATGACTCATTAAAAGCTAATCGTAGTTAAACCAGTGTCAACCTTTTGAGCCTCATGAACCCCATGTTATATTTGTTGAGTACGACATGTACTTATGCTTACTTTACTTTTTAAATCTTTGGAAAAATCCTAGATGGGTACCAGATTGCTAGGGTTTAGAGGAATTAGGCTTGTGATCAACCAGTCAGTTGTCCCTATGGAAGTGGAGTCTTCACCTAAGGATTGGAGTTATCTTTCCATTGTTCGCTACCTAAGGTTATATTCTTTATACTAAGTACGTTATATATTGAGCATTGTCTATTGATATTAGCCTTATTTGTAGCTATATGTGAGATTTGACTTTTCGGGCTCACATATGGTGTGTATCTGGTTTTGACCTTAAAACTGGGTGCGATAGTGTGGCTAAGTAATTTGAGCTCTCTAATTTTGCTTGTGTAGCCTTGTTATTGAGCATTGCTAGTGATCTTAGGTGGCTTTGTGCTTTTGCTTACTAGATTATGTAGGAGCTCCCCCGGTTGCCAAAGTACTAGTGCATAGGTTTGTGTGACCTTGCTCTAGAATTGATTAGGTGAGCTCTAGCTAGCCGTACCTCTAGTCTGTCATCTCGACCCTACAGTGGCATGTGCCACTGTCGTGTGGGCCTGCCTGGTCCTATGGAGATGAAGGAGGGCAATGACATCTCGGCCTGGGTCTACATGGTAGAGAAGGAGAGGGGGTGAAGGACAGAGATAGCCCTTATAAGGAACGATGTCATTGCTATTTGGCCCCGCACGACAGAGAGAAAAAGGGGGAGAAGAGGGAATGGTGGCCGGACAAATGTTGCCGGCGCGGCATCAAAACAGGGGTGGGTGGCTCAGGCTCACCAGAGCATGATACGTTGGCAATGCTGAGCCCCAGTGTGGGTGGAAAAGTGGTGGATGGGGCTTGGGAGGCCAAGCCATAGCCATTGGTGGTGACCTAGGTGACGGGGAGTGACTATGGTCACGGTGACGACTGGCTGGAGAAATGACGGCGACATGGTGCCATGCAGGTGTGAGTGCAAGGCCTAATGTGGCCATGCCTTTGAGTGTACATGAATGCGAGTGCCTAGTGTAAGTGCCAGTGGTGGTGTAGTGCTCAGCTAAGCCTTGTTGTTGTAGAACCGACCAATTTATAAGAATACAAGTACAAAGGCAATCCACAAGCGGTCGCACTGTCATACTTGAACCCATATAAACCCGGTAGTCCGTCGAGTACCGCGACGGGTCTCGATAAACGATTTACAACAACCAAGATCGTACAGGATTCAACATACATGCCACATATTACATAAAGTTCACAGATACTTTTCATCATCAGAGTATGAATAAAAAGTTATTACAAACTGAGTTTGATAATTAAAGCGGAAGCAAATAAGTTCGAAGATAAAGTTTCCAACATAGTTTGATACAGTGCCATGCCAGATCACGGTCCACAAAAGCAAAGATAGGAATTACTAAGGAAGCCTGCCCAAGGCTTACTCCTCATCCACGGCGGGATAGAAGCAACTCTTGCAATAACCATGATACACAGTGCCATCTGCAACAATGGGAAAAATAAACCCTGAGTACGAGAAGGTACTCAGCTAGACTTACCTATCATGAACCAGAAATAAAATGACTCCAAGGATTATGCAAGGCTGTATAAGTGGACGTAACTTGACAACATTTTGCGTAAAAGGCAATTACCCGTTGTACAATTATGATTCCTTTATCAGGTTAATTATAACTATCCATTTCTAGATTAGCAACTATCCTTTGCCAAACATGTGGTATATCATTTAGAATCATACAATAGTAACCATAGCAGGTATTGTAATTCCATATTCATCTGAACCATCATGTTTCATAATATAGTTGCTACGATGTTGGGACTAGCCAAGTTTCTCACTATCCGGGAGAGACGGCGATTCGAATCGATTTCAACCAGCTGGGAATTTATTCCTAACACAAACCCAGATCTACCAGCCATGATAGTCTTAGGTCACCTTTGGTACAACTCCGGTACACATTTCGCGGGTCCGTACTACGCCGCACAATCTGGAACACCAGATGCCAGGATGCTCAGGCCAAGCCTACCCTTGGGCTTAGTCTGATCGTTCCCCGGAAGGAGCGCACAACAAAATAGTTCCCGGCCTGAGTTGAATTACTCGGCTTCGTGGTCGGAACGAGTTATCCGGCCAGCTAAGTGAGAGGCATGCGTTCAATCTTGTCAGAAGCGCCAACAACGGTACGGTCCTTAATCGACACAGACGGGGATAAATCCACACCCAAGACCTCCATGTCTTGTCGCTTCTCTATCGACTTCCTGTCCGGTCTCAATTTACTTTTACCCCATGGTTCTGTTCCACGATAGCAGATATAGCCAACCGTGCTCCGGTATCCACCTATATCTCGCAGGTGATAGGACATCACCCGACTTCTACCGGTCTAAGCATGGCTAAGCATATATATTTGATCCTGGACCTATACCGGTTAAAGGTGAAATATCTGGACAAGGAATGTACATGCATCAAGTGGTTTCATTCAACTCTTATAACCTAATGCATCAATCATAAATACGTAAGTAAACATTTGTAAATTACTGGGAGACTTATAATGCTCCGGGGCTTGCCTCACAGAAAGGAAGTAGGGCGATGGTCAGGGCACTCTGGAAGCTCTTCAGGGTTCTGCTCCACGCCTTCGGGAGCTGCGGCTTGCGGATCCTCCTGCTGGTTCCCTTCCTCTGCTTCTTCAAATTCTAGCAACGTGATCTCTTCCTCCGATCCTAGATGCATGAGTATGGCATGAGTATTACGAATGCAGATATGTTAACAAGTGCATCGCATTGTTTGAGTAGGTGCATATCTCTTCTCGATTATTACTTAACTACTTCTACAATGCATCGACTATGCCACAAACAGCAGCTACTTGTTTCACTCATAACTAGAGTTCTACAGAACCAAAAACAGTGATCCTAGACTTTCTGGAAAGCTTATCAAATTCTCTACAACTTTGTTATTAACCATTTTTACAGTCTACATTAGTTTCAACATGCAACTCATCACACTCTAGAATCAGTCCGGAAACTATTTAACATGCAATATAAAGTAAGAATACTTCTACTTTAGGTAATCATTCAAAATTTGACAACATATAATCTACCAACAGTTTAAGCATACTAATTACATTTAATATAATATAATGGTGAAGCCCAAACTATTTATTTAATTGCCTTTATTATTTTATTTAGATATCTAGGTTAAATAATAAACATATATCAGATGTACTTCATAAATTCCCAAAAATTTATAGTGCCTTACTAATGCTATAAAAGGACTACTATAAAAATTTCATGTCATTTTACTAAGTAGAACATTCTGTACAAAAATGATAAGGCAGCAAGGATTGAAATAGCATAAATGGAAAATCCTATTGAAAAGTGTCAAGCAACAGATTTTCTATTTTTCTTAACATCCATATGGTACTAGTATTACCTCCAATAAATTTCATGAATTTTGGACTCATAATTAATTTATAAAAATTCATGCAAGGATTGACTATTTATAAAAGAAAAATCTATAACTATAGATCTACACATGCACTGGTCCTCAAATTTTTACCAGAGTTCATATATGACAAGAATAGCCTACCACAAAAATTTAATAATTTTTGGAGCACAGGAACTCTAGATATAAAATAAACAAATTTGAATGCATTCAAAAGCGCATTTGATATCCCTATTTAAATCTCCAGAAATTTCTACTGTTGAAGCCAAGAACATATTTTTACTAAATACTACACTTCCTAAGTAACACAATCATATTTATTTCACAATTTTAGGAGCTACCAAACTGAAGATACAAAATTCACAAAACAAATCAAAATCTGGAATATTTGAACTAGCCTACAACACTGCTGTCGCTGACCGGTGGGACCCGCTGGTCAGGGGACCCCACGCGTCAGTGACACGAAATAGGGCAGCGGCGCTGCACAGCACTAGCGCGGCCAGAGCTCGCCGACGGCGAACTCGCCGGCGGTGACATCATCACGGCATGACCTAGGTGACCTGGCGCATTGATTGAGCTACGTGGGTGGCCTTCTCTTCGGAGCTAGCGACTACGGCGGCTACAATGGCGGCACGGCGGGGCGGAACGACGGCGACACGTCGGAGGAGGCCACGGCGAAGTAAGCTCAAGCTCGGACGAGCATATACTACCTAAGACGCACTCGACGCACTAGCGAACGCATGGAGAGGTGGACTGTGGTGCTCCGGCCACGGTGACGGGGCTCGCGGCGGAGCTCCGGTGAGGGCGTACGCGATGCGGTGGCTTACCAAGCACGGCCAGCGAGCACGGGAGGAAGCAGTGGGTCGCTGGGGCACTAGTGGAGGCGTTGCAGGGGTGGAGAAGCAGCGAGGGCAAGCTGGTGTTGGCTACGGCGACGGCGGGGCTCCGAGAGCTCGGCGGCTGCTGCTGCGAGGAAGAAAGGCCGAGGCAACGCAAAAATGGAGTGCGGCTGAGTGCGGGCGGGCGTTGGCGTGATGAAGGCGCGCTCGGGCACGGCGTGGCCTGCGCGGATAGACCGGCGGCGACACACGGCCGTTTCCCACGCCACGCGGCGACAATGCTCTGCGCCGGTCGGCCACTGTGCCGGTCGATTCAGTTAGTCAGAAACGCGATGGCCGAGCCTGACGACGAGTTTTGACACCCCTTTAACTGCTAATCCGTAGCTTTTCAGCGAAAACGATCTACATGGTTTTTGTAGCCCGAAGTACCAGCTACAACTTTGGTTCAAGCACCTCGTTCTAATTCGCAACAGAGACGGAGTAATATCGTGCTCAACATCGGCTGTCAGTCGGTTAGTCGATCAACCACTTAGAAAATTTGCTAAGTGTGGGAAGCTGGATTTTGCTGGTTTTTGTGGGACCCATTCAAGCATGTTAGAAGCTAAATCAGTCCCTAACCCAAAAATAAAAGTTGTTCCTTATGTCAAACACTACAACTTTGCTTTAGTGAACTCCTCCATGCAAGGTCTCTAACACCTAGTTCAACTTTAGTCAAACATGCCACTTTGAAATCATGATACATACTCAAACCATGGCTAAATGACCAAACTTGCCCTAGCCTTAAATACCAAAGTTGTTCATGATGATATCCTAAGCATGTTTAAGAAATTTCCAAGGTCATCCTATCATTTTATGTAGTGGTCACTCATAGAGCTATCCAGGTCAACACATGAAATATCACTTAAGTGCTTGATCATGAGATGTGGCCTTCATGAACAAGGTTCCTTTTGTTAACCTAAGTGTAGCTAATGTGTTTTAGTGACTAGCATTACCCACTTGCATTTATTTGCACATGATCTTATGCATATGTTCTAAGAAACATGAGATAACAAGCAATGTTTCATATGTTTCGATCAAATGTTTCAATTGTAAATGATGATTTATGAATGCTTGATGCTCATGCTCATGTTATGCAAGTCAAGTTATGCAAGGCTAACACCCGAGGTGTTACAGCCCCTCCCCCTTATAAAAATCTCATCCTGAGATTTGCAAGTCCTACCATTCTTGGAAGAAGGCAGGGTAAACTTCTCGTAGATAATCTTCTCTTTCCCACGTAGCATCTTGTTCACTATGATTGTTCCACACCACCTTATAAAACTTAATAATCTTACTCCGTGTCACCCTCTCCATCTCTTCTACTACTCGAATTGGCTTTTCTTCATAGGTCAAATCCGATTGAAGCTGCACGTTGGTGGGTGCAATAGCTTCTTGCGGTACTCGAAGACATTTCTTTAGCTGAGAAACATGGAACACATCAAAGATTGCACTCATCTCTGGTGGTAGTTGTAGCTTATACGCAACATTTCCTTTTTGTTCCAAAATTTTGTATGGCCCTACATATCTTGGTGAAAGCTTCTTTTTCATTCCAAATCTTTTCACACCTTTCATGGGTGATACTCTCAAGTATACATAGTCACCCATTTCAAAAGTTCGTGGTCTTCTTCTTCTATCGGCATAACTCTTCTGTCTTGACTGAGCTGCCCTCATGTGTTGTTGGATGATACGTACTTGCTCTTCGGCTTCATTGACAAAATCAATACCAAAGTATCTCCTTTCACCGGGCTCAATCCAATTCAATGGAGTCCTGCACTTTCTGCCATACAAGGCTTCAAATGGAGCCATTTTGATACTCGCTTGATAACTGTTGTTATAGGAGAATTCAGCTAAAGGTAACCATTTCTCCCAGGAACCTTTTGAAGATATAACACATGCTCTAAGTAAATCTTCTAGGATTTGGTTCACTCGCTCTGTCTGTCCCGAAGTTTGCGGATGATAAGCTGAACTTCTGATTAGCTTGGTTCCCAAAGCTTGGTGTAAGTGTTCCCAGAAACGAGCTATGAACTGTGGTCCTCTATCTGAGATTATGGTCCTGGGTACTCCATGCAATCTCACGATCTGGGATACATATATCTCAGCGTATTTCCCAACTATATACCGCGTGTTCACGGGTATAAAGTGTGCTGACTTGGTGAGATGATCAATAATGACCCAGATTGAATCGTGCCCTTGTGGCGTTGTTGGAAGGCCTGTGATAAAATCCATGCTGATTTCCTCCCATTTCCATCCTGGAATAGGTAATGGCTGAAGTAATCCAACGGTTTTCATATAGACGGCTTTCACTCTACTGCAGTTATCACACCTAGCAACATAGGCTGCGATCTCTTTCTTCATCTTAGTCCACCAAAAACGGGTTCTTAGATCTTGATACATTTTACTACTACCTAGATGGATAGACAATTTGGACGAGTGAGCTTCTTCTAAAATTTGATTCCTTAGCTCACGGTCTTTTGGCACCACTAGTCGGTCCTCAAACCATAATACACCTCTTTCGTCCAATCTAAAATGTTTGGTTTCTTGCTCTTGCATTTTTCTCTTGATGTGACTTATTCCTACATCTGTCTGTTGTAGCTCTATGATTTTTCCCTCAAGCGAACAACTGATTGTGACATTGTGGAGTACAGCAGGATGTAGCAAGTTGAATCCATCTTCCAATAGTGCTTCCATAGTGTTGCAATGGGACTTCCGACTAAGTGCATCGGCTACTACATTAGCTTTACCCGGATGGTAATGCGCTTCCAAATTATAGTCCTTAATCAATTCCAACCATCTACGTTGTCTCATGTTCAGTTCTGGCTGGGTAAAGATATACTTGAGGCTTTTGTGGTCAGTATAGATATGACATACATTGCCCAACAAGTAATGTCTCCATATCTTTAGTGCATGGACAACGGCTGCCAGTTCCAAATCATGTGTAGGGTAGTTGACTTCATGTTTTCTCAATTGCCGAGAGGCATATGCAATTACTGTCCCTTCTTGCATAAGCACACATCCCAAACCTATTCCTAATGCATCACAAAATACATCAAAAGGCTTTTCAATGTCTGGTTGTGCTAGCACAGGCGCTGTAGTCAACAAAGTTCTGAGGGTGTGAAAAGCTGTTTCACATTCTGGTGTCCATTTGTATTTCTCATCTTTCTGAAGTAGTCTGGTCATAGGCTTAGCTATTTTTGAGAAATCTGGAATAAACCGACGATAGTATCCTGCTAACCCTAGGAAACTCCGAACTTCATGAACTGAAGTTGGGGCTTTCCAATCCATGACCTCTTGTACTTATGATGGGTCTACTGAGATTCCATCTCTCGATAAAATGTGACCTAAGAAAGGTACTTTGCTCATCCAAAATTCACATTTGCTAAACTTGGCATATAGCTTATGTTCCCTCAGTCTGGATAGGATAGTCCTCAGATGCTCTTCATGATCTGACTCATTTTCTGAATAAATCAATATGTCATCGATAAACACGACCATGAACTTGTCAAGTTCGGGCATGAATACCGAGTTCATCAGGTACATGAAATAGGCTGGAGCATTTGTTAGTCCGAAAGACATAACCAAATACTCGTATAAGCCATACCTAGTAGAGAAAGCAGTTTTAGGTATATCCTCCGGTCTGATCTTTATCTAATGGTACCCGGATCTTAAGTCAATTTTTGAGAATACCTTTGCCTTCGCTAGCTGATCGAACAAGATGTCGATGCGGGGTAATGGATATTTGTTCTTGATGGTCACAGCATTGAGTGGTCTATAATCTACACACATCCTCAGTGACTTATCCTTCTTTTTCACAAACAAGGCTGGACATCCCCACGGAGATGAGCTAGGTTGGATAAGACCTTTGTCCAATAGATCTTGCAATTGAACTTTAAGTTCTGCTAACTCATTGGGTGGCATTCTATAGGGCCTTCTGGATAGGGGTGCGGTACCTGGCACTAATTCAATCTTAAATTCCACTTCCCTATCCGGGGGTAGACCTGGTAATTCCTCTGGAAATACATCCGGAAACTCACAAACCACAGGGATATCACATATGGTGGTGGTTTGGATAGCACAGGCTAAATGTTGGGGTTCAAAATCGCGGGAGAGTGGGACTAGAAAAGCATTCCCTCCCGTGGGTTCTCTCAACATAATAGTGCGGGTGCTAGTGTCAATAAGAGCACCATGATACTTCATCCAATTCATGCCTAAGATTACACTTATCGACAACCCGGGCAATATTATCAAATCTGTGGTGTACTCCCTCCCTTGTATCACGATGAGTACATTTTTGACTATCTTTTTGGTAGTAACAGTACCCCCTGCTGAACTTATGTTATAACCCCCTTTACTTACTTCAATTATTTCTTGATCATGTCTAGATGCAAATGCTTGACTCATAAATGAATGAGAAGCTCCCGAATCAAATAAAACAACAGCGGGATGCTTGTTGACGAGAAACATACCAGCCGTGACAACTTCTCCGGTGGGCACTTCCTCTACAGCAGTATAATGCACTTGTCCCTGATGTGCCCTAGCATTCACCTGCCTCTGATTATTCTGAATTGGGTTGCCATTCCTCTTGGGGTGGGGGCACTCCTTGGACCAATGACCCAGTTGGTTGCAATTGAAACAAGGTTGATTACTTCTGAATCCGGTGGAGCTGTCCTGATTGCCATTTCCTTTTGGCAAGGCAATAGTAAACGCCTTACGAAATGGTTTCTGTGGCCTATTATTCTGAGCTTTCGGTGGTGGAGGCCTGAACTTGGGTGCAGGTGGACGGAATTGTGGCCTAGCTGCGATAAGCGCTTTTGACTGGAAAGATCCGGAGGCACCGGCCTCATACGTCCTTTTGCGACCCTTTGCAACTGCATGCATGTTGTTGTGGGTTTCTTGGGTCAAGGCATCACTAATAAACTCATTGTACGTGGCACATCGAGAGTTTGCCATAGTCTTCATTAATTTGGTACCCAACCCTCGCTTGAAACTTTCTATCTTTTTCTCTTCCATATCCACGAAACTTGGAGCATTTCTTGACAAGTTGTTGAATGCGTGCATATATTCTGTGAGTGACTTTGTTCCCTGAGTGAGCCTCATGAATTCAGCTGCCTTCATGCGCATTAGGCCCGGGGGAATATGGTGTCCCCTAAAAGCCAGCTTGAACTGTTCCTAGGTCACTCTCGCATTAGCAGGCAGAGACGACAAGAAGTGTGTCCACCAGATCCCTGCTGGTCCTTGTAATTGATGAGAAGCATATTCTGCTTTCAGATATTCTGTGACCCTTAGCAGACGGAATTTCTGCTCGATGGTATTTAGCCACTCATTGGCCTACAGTGGTTCCTCAGCCACCTTGAAGATCGGAGGCTTCATGTCCAGAAACTCCTTGAATGAACTGTGCTGATTTGGCTCAGCCCCTGGTTGATGTGGGTGGCCACGAGCAGTGTTTTGCGCGATAAGGCGCAAGGCTTCTTCCATTGTCCTCTGGCTCCCTAGGAACTGGGTAAAGAATTCTTGAGCAGACGGTGGCAGTGGGGGTGGCAAGTCATCCTGGTTGCCATCCTGGCTGCCACCAGCTCCAGCACGGGTGCGCGTCATCTGCGAAGTTGCAACAATAAGCGATTATTGGTTGATGCCAAGAGATTGCAGATGAATTAGGTACTCATGCCAAACTGAAATTACTGGAGAAAATTCTCAAGAGCACAATAAAAACAGAGGCATAACAATTCATTCTCGCAACATGACATCGCCAATTTGACCACTTATCGTGCTCATAACGCATGCAATTTTAAAGTGTGATTACCGACAAAGAACTGGAATTGCATTGACGTTTACCCAAACGTGCGATTAACATTACATGATAGTCTGGTTAAGAATGCCAACTTCGAACTACAGGTCCATTACATGAATAAAGGTGATACATTAGTCTTCCCACTACATGCTAAGCGATCTAATCCTCATCATGATCACTATCAAGGTCAGACGCAGAATCATCTCCTTCCTCAGGTTCTACTTCTTCTTCAGGCTCCACTTCTTCTTCTTCCTCGTACCCTTCTAGATCCATTTCTGTGGCTCTAGGTGGGACATAAGGGTGGAGCTGATTATTCAGTAGATGAACCTCTTCATGCAGATTATCGTTGTATTCTTCCGCATTGGCCAGCTGCTGTCCCAGCTCAAACTATTGAGCTCTTAGGACATCTTCCCTGGACCAGGCTGCATTCCGTTGGTGAGTTAGCCGAGTCATCTCTTCAGTGAGCCTCTCAATCTCGGCATCGTGCTCCCTCTGAAGCTAACGTCGGTCCTCGTGGGCATGACCAAGAGCACCAGACACACGTCTGAGGGTACCTTCAACCCCATCTAACACTCTCATCAGTGCGAACATGGCGCTCATGGAAGGATTATCGCTGTTCTGCCCTTCTGCTGCACCAATTTCCAAGGGTCTTCCTCTTGCCTGCTGCCATGAGTCAGTGGAGGGATTGCCCCTCGGGAAAACTCCAACCAAAGCGGCTGCCAGCTCCTGAGGAAAACGATTCATGATATCCCTCAGGATCCCAAAGGCTGCCCTGCCAGCTGCTTCTTTAGTAGTCCTGCCAGTCGACTCATAACACCAACCTGTCCACTCAGAATCGTCACCTCGGGGACAAACAACGGCCTCCACTGTAACTAAGAGACCTTCTCCCAACCGCTCATTCGCCCAGAAGTAGCAGGGTTCCATTCCATCAGGATAACCTACATAGCTGAGCACTCTCCATAAGAGTGTAGGCATCCCAAACTCTCCAAGGAACGTGTGACGTTGACGGGTACGTGGAGCAAGCTGACGGCTAGGAGCTCTGCCTCCGGTGGACTTGCGAGCAGTCTACTTGGTGCGTGCCATCTATACCATTAACATGTACCCTTGGTGAGACAAAGCCATAATGGATAAGAGTTACATAACCGAGTAAGAATTTTATAAGGGGAGGAACAATGTAGTTATGTGAATGGTAATTTAACATGATGCGTGCTCGTTCCGTACGTCCTCACAAACTTAGGAAAAATTTGCTTCTAACGGTAGACACGGTGGCATACATACGTTCTCTCATAAATAACGTAACTAGTCGAGCTACACGTTTCGTTGTTAGTGTACCTACATAAAATTTCATTTCAGCCCTAAACCCATAATGAAATATGCAGAATGTAATTGTAAATACTTTCATATATGTATACCCATACATATATTTCCGTATCAATCTACCCAACAAGAATTTAAACCCACAATTAAATACGTACCATATACACATGCAAGCATGTATACATAGTCGTACCAAAGCTAACTCTTCCCGACCGCATGCTCACCTCTTGCGGTCATACACTCATCTTACCTTGGCGTAGAGGCATTTGATCCAAACATTACCACTCAAGTGAATGGTATCCATACTATAGCACGCCGTATGGACGACGAAGTAAAAACCCCCATGTTAGTACTTAAATAGCCACCTAATAGTCCTTAATTTGGGCATAAGGAAAGTGATCAATGGCACACTTTAGATTTCAAATACCTATTATTTGACTATTAGTTGCTAGAGAAGGGTTTTTTGGAAAACAAAAACTTTTGTTTTAAATACACTTGTGACAATTAATGTTAAATCTTGCTCTGATGCCAGCTGTCGCAGAACCGACCAATTTATAAGAATACAAGTACAAAGGCAATCCGTAAGCGGTCGCACTATCATACTTGAACCCATATAAACCCGGTAGTCCGTCGAGTACCGCGACGGGTCTCGATAAACGATTTACAACAACCAAGATCGTACAGGATTCAACATACATGCCACATATTACATAAAGTTCACAGATACTTTTCATCATCAGAGTACGAATAAAAAGTTATTACAAACTGAGTTTGATAATTAAAGCGGAAGCAAATAAGTTCGAAGATAAAGTTTCCAACATAGTTTGATACAGTGCCAAGCCAGATCACGGTCCACAAAAGCAAAGATAGGAATTACTAAGGAAGCCTGCCCAAGGCTTACTCCTCATCCACGGTGGGATAGAAGCAACTCTTGCAATAACCATGATACACAGTGCCATCTGCAACAATGGGAAAAATAAACCCTGAGTACGAGAAGGTACTCAGCTAGACTTACCCGTCATGAACCAGAAATAAAATGACTCCAAGGATTATGCAAGGCTGTATAAGTGGACGTAACTTGACAACATTTTGCGTAAAAGGCAATTACCCGTTGTACAATTATGATTCCTTTATCAGGTTAATTATAACTATCCATTTCTAGATTAGCAACTATCCTGTGCCAAACATATGGTATATCATTTAGAATCATACAATAGTAACCATAGCAGGTATTGTAATTCCATATTCATCTGAACCATCATGTTTCATAATATAGTTGCTACGATGTTGGGACTAGCCAAGTTTCTCACTATCCGGGAGAGACAGCGATTCGAATCGATTTCAAACAGCTAGGAATTTATTCCTAACACAAACCCAGATCTACCAGCCACGATAGTCTTAGGTCACCTTTGGTACAACTCCGGTACACATTTCGCGGGTCCGTACTGCGCCGCACAATCTGGAACACCAGATGCCAGGATGCTTAGGCCAAGCCTGCCCTTGGGCTTAGTCTGATCGTTCCCCGGAAGGAGCGCACAATAAAACGGTTCCCGGCCTGAGTTGAATTACTCGGCTTCGCGGTCGGAACGAGTTATCTGGCCAGCTAAGTGAGAGGCATGCGTTCAATCTTGTCAGAAGCGCCAACAATGGTATGGTCCTTAATCGACACAGACGGGGATAAATTCACACCCAAGACCTCCATGTCTTGTCGCTTCTCTATCGACTTCCCGTCCGGTCTCAATTTACTTTTACCCCATGGTTCTGTTCCACGATAGCAGATATAGCCAACCATGCTCCGGTATCCACCTATATCTCGCAGGTGACAGGACATCACCCGACTTCTACCGGTCTAAGCATGGCTAAGCATATATATTCGATCCTGGACCTATACCGGTTAAAGGTGAAATATCTGGACAAGGAATGTACATGCATCAAGTGGTTTCATTCAACTCTTATAACCTATTGCATCAATCATAAATACGTAAGTAAACATTTGTAAATTACTGGGAGACTTATAATGCTCCGGGGCTTGCCTCGCAGAAAGGAAGTAGGGCGATGGTCAGGGCACTCCGGAAGCTCTTCAGGGTTCTGCTCCGCGCCTTCGGGAGCTACGGCTTGCGGATCCTCCTGCTGGTTCCCTTCCTCTGCTTCTTCAAATTCTAGCAACGTGATCTCTTCCTCCGATCCTAGATGCATGAGTATGGCATGAGTATTACGAATGCAGATATGTTAACAAGTGCATCGCGTTGTTTGAGTAGGTGCATATCTCTTCTCGATTATTACTTAACTACTTCTACAATGCATCGACTATGCCACAAACAGTAGCTACTTGTTTCACTCATAACTGGAGTTCTACAAATCCAAAGATAGTGATCCTAGACTTTCTGGAAAGCTTATCAAATTCTCTACAACTTTGTTATTAACCATTTTTACAGTCTACATCAGTTTTAACATGCAACTCATCACACTCTAGAATCAGTCCGGAAACTATTTAACATGCAATATAAAGTAAGAATACTTCTACTTCAGGTAATCATTCAAAATTTGACAACATATAATCTACCAACAGTTTAAGCATACTAATTACATTTAATATAATATAATGGTGAAGCCCAAACTATTTATTTAATTGCCTTTATTATTTTATTTAGATATCTAGGTTAAATAATAAACATATATCAGATGTACTTCATAAATTCCCAAAAATTTACAGTGCCTTACTAATGCTATAAAAGGACTACTATAAAAATTTCATGTCATTTTACTAAGTAGAACATTCTGTACAAAAATGATAAGGCAGCAAGGATTGAAATAGCATAAATGGAAAATCCTATTGAAAAGTGTCAAGCAATAGATTTTCTATTTTTCTTAACATCCATATGGTACTAGTATTACCTCCAATAAATTTCATGAATTTTGGACTCATAATTAATTTATAAAAATTCATGCAAGGATTGACTATTTATAAAAGAAAAATCTATAACTATAGATCTACACATGCACTGATCCTCAAATTTTTACCAGAGTTCATATATGACAAGAATAGCCTACCACAAAAATTTAATAATTTTTGGAGCACAGGAACTCTAGATATAAAATAAACAAATTTGAATGCATTCAAAAGCGCATTTGATATCCCTATTTAAATCTCCAGAAATTTCTACTGTTGAAGCCAAGAACATATTTTTACTAAATACTACACTTCCTAAGCAACACAATCATATTTATTTCACAATTTTAGGAGCTACCAAACTGAAGATACAAAATTCACAAAACAAATCAAAATCTAGAATATTTGAACTAGCCTACAACACTGCTGTCGCTGACCGGTGGGACCCGCTGGTCAGGGGACCCCACGCGTCAGTGACACGAAACAGGGCAGCGGCGCTGCATAGCACTGGTGCGGCCAGAGCTCGCCGACGGCGAACTCGCCGGCGGTGACATCATCACGGCATGACCTAGGTGACCTGGCGCATTGATTGAGCTACATGGGTGGCCTTCTCTTTGGAGCTAGCGACTACGGCGGCTACAATGGCGGCACGGCGGGGCGGAATGACGGCGACACGTCGGAGGAGGCCACGACGAAGTAAGCTCAAGCTCGGACGAGCATATACTACCTAAGACGCACTCGACGCACTAGCTAACGCATGGAGAGGTGGACTGTGGCGCTCCGGCCACGGTGACGGGGCTCGCGGCGGAGCTCCGGTGAGGGCGTACGCGATGCGGTGGCTTACCAAGCACGGCCAGCGAGCACGGGGGGAAGCAGTGGGTCGCTGGGGCACTAGTGGAGGCGTTGCAGGGGTGGAGAAGCAGCGAGGGTGAGCTGGCGTTGGCTATGGCGACGGCGGGGCTCCGAGAGCTCGGCGGCTGCTGCTGCGAGGAAGAAAGGCCGAGGCAACGCGAAAACGGAGTGCGGCTGAGTGCGGGCGGGCGTTGGCGTGATGAAGGCGCGCTCGGGCACGGCGTGGCCTGCGTGGATAGACCGGCGGCGACGCGCGGCCGTTTCCCACGCCACGCGGCGGCAATGCTCTGCGCCGGTCGGCCACTGTGCCGGTCGATTCAGTTAGTCAGAAACGCGATGGCCGAGCCTGACGACGAGTTTTGACACCCCTTTAACTGCTAATCCGTAGCTTTTCAGCAAAAACGATCTACATGGTTTTTGTAGCCCAAAGTACCAGCTACAACTTTGGTTCAAGCACCTCGTTCTAATTCGCAACAGAGACAGAGTAATATCGTGCTCAACATCGGCTGTCAGTCGGTTAGTCGATCAACCACTTAGAAAATTTGCTAAGTGTGGGAAGCTGGATTTTGCTGGTTTTTGTGGGACCCATTCAAGCATGTTAGAAGCTAAATCAGTCCCTGACCCAAAAATGAAAGTTGTTCCTTATGTCAAACACTACAACTTTGCTTTAGTGAACTCCTCCATGCAAGGTCTCTAACACCTAGTTCAACTTTAGTCAAACATGCCACTTTGAAATCATGATACATACTCAAACCATGGCTAAATGACCAAACTAGCCCTAGCCTTAAATACCAAAGTTGTTCATGATGATATCCTAAGCATGTTTAAGAAATTTCCAAGGTCATCCTATCATTTTATGCAGTGGTCACTCATAGAGCTATCCAGGTCAACACATGAAATATCACTTAAGTGCTTGATCATGAGATGTGGCCTTCATGAACAAGGTTCCTTTTGTTAACCTAAGTGTAGCTAATGTGTTTTAGTGACTAGCATTACCCACTTGCATTTATTTGCACATGATCTTATGCATATGTTCTAAGAAACATGAGATAACAAGCAATGTTTCATATGTTTCGATCAAATGTTTCAATTGTAAATGATGATTTATGAATGCTTGATGCTCATGCTCATGTTATGCAAGTCAAGTTATGCAAGGCTAACACCCGAGGTGTTACACTTGTCGGCTATGGTCATCAGCCATGGTGGCTTGACAGAATGTGGTGCACAGTGGCGCGGCAGCATAGAGGAGAATGGAGGAAGCTAAGTGCAGCACGAGGTGATGAAGGGGCTCCAAAACTCACCTGCCTCACTAAATGGCCCAAGGTGTAGCAAGGAAGGAGGGAGGGAGGAGCGACTCCAATGTCGCCGGTGAATCCTGATTTGGGGAAAGTTGGCCTAGCTCTCTGTAGAGAGGGGGAAGGATGAGTGGAGGGGGTGTGGTGGTGTTCCAGCTCATGGCGAATCTTGCAATGGTGGTGGTGATGCTAGAGCGCCACTAGCTGAGCCTATTTATAGGTCGACCATGGTGGTTCTACATCAGCGTGATTTTTCTCTGCCCACTAGATATTTCCGCCGCCCGCGCTCATGCTCAAATTCAAAGTTGGTTTAGTAAAATGTGTTCTAATTCATGTGCTTGTCTAGGAGCTAGGAGCTTGACTATGGTGGCAACAGTTGGCGGAGCGCGGCGTGATGCATGGCCATTGCGACAAGAAGGAATAGGGGAGATGAGAGAAGGAGAGAGGGGCAAGCGGCGGGCCCCAAAGTTTGCAGGCACATCTGCTGCCTTATCCAAACACACGGCGAGGTCGAGGCGCTTGGGCTACAACACGGTATTCACGTCGTTAACCCAAGGTAGACGATGGCCCTGATAGGGCAGCCCCACATGGCAGCAAGGAAGAGGGATAAGGGAGAGTAGGTGCGCGTGGCCTGGGACACGGCGGTGGCCCAGCACTGGAGAGTGGGAGAGGGAGTGGGCTTGCTACGGGCCAAAAGTAGAGGGAGGGAGAGAAGGAGCCCGTGGAGCTTTTCCATTTCCATTTCCATTTTCCTTTTCTTTTTCTTTTTCCATGATTTTCCTATACTAGGTTTTGAATGCATTTGAAATCAAATTTGGGTATGAATGCATGCAAGGTGTACCACCATATGTTCAACAAGTCAAGCAAGCAAACACTTCATTCTATTTCACACACGTAGTTTTATTCCTAGTTGGCCTTTTTATACTAAACTAATTCCTAGCTAGGTTATATTTATTTGTTTTATGCAAAGTTTTAAAAGTTCATTTTTTAGTGATTTTAAAACTAGGTCAAAATTTAGGGTGTTATAGATCTACCCCCTTAAAAGGAATCTCATCCTCGAGATTCGAACTGATCCTCAAATAGCTAGGGAAATTCCTTCTTGAGATCTTCTTCTCTTTCCTAGGTGGCCTCAGCCTATATATGGTTACTCCATTGTACCCGATAAAATCTTACTGCTATCCTCCTTGTTTGTCGGGTGGCAATATCCAATATCTTGATCGGTCTCTCTTGGTACTGTGATCTGGTTGCAAATCCATTACTTCCATAGGTGCTTGTTCTTCTGGTACCCTCAAGCGTTGCTTTAGCTGCGATATGTGAAACACATCGTGTACATCTATCATTTCTAGAGGCAGCTCTAGGCAGTATGTTGTAGCTCCAATTCTCTCAAGGATCTTGTATGGCCTAATGTATCGTGGTGCTAATTTTCCCCAGACTTGGAATCTTTGAGTGCCCCTGATTGGGGATACTTTTAAATAGGCAAAATCACTTGGTTGGAATTCCAATGGCCTTCGTCGAGTATCTGCATAGCTCTTTTGTCTGCTTTGTGTCGTGTTTAAGTTCTCTTGGACCTTGGCTACCTGCTCTTCTGCATCCTTGATCATCTCTGGTCTGTACAAGCTTCTTTCTCCAACTCAGACCACATTAAAGGTGTTCGGCACTTTCTTCCATACAATACTTCGAATGGTGCTATCTTCAGGCTTGCTTGGTAACTGTTATTGTAGGAAAACTCAGCGAATGACAAGCTTCTTTCTGAGTCTTTTCCATAGGTGAGTACATAGGCTCACAACATATCTTCCAATATCTGATTTACTCGTTCTGTCTGTCCATCTGTTTATGATTGTTCCCAAGGCCTTATGTAAACTTCTCTAGAAACGTGCTGCGGATTGTGTTCTCCTATCTAAAACAATTTGGCTCGGTACTCCATGTAATTGAAGAATATTATCTATGTACAATTGTGCTAGTTTAGCTCCCGGGTATTTGGATTTTACTGGAATGAGGCCATGCCAGCTCCGGTGGAAGGAGGCCATGCCGGTAGCCAAGGAGTGGCAGTGGAGCACCAAGAGGTCCACGGTCAGCCATGGGTGCCCTAGGCTCGTTCCACGATGGCCTGAGGCCAACTAGCCATGCGCACAGGCGGCGACAATGGGGTGACTTTGCGGCGATGAACCACGACAGTGGAGGGGAGGCTGGCGTGGTGGTGCTGGAGCTTCACTGGGCTCGAGAAGTGACTACGAGGCCAGAGGCAGGCTTGGCTTGGCCTACAAGCATGTTAGGCAGAGGAACAATAGTAGCGGCTCTGCTTGGCCATGGTGGCCGCGTTCGCGTGTAGCAATAGCGTGAGAGGGAGAGTGCAAGGGAGGGCGAGACCGAGTGGGAGAGTGTGCAGGGCAAGGAGGAGCGGCCTTGGCATCCCCATCGCACGAGGAGAGGGCAGGCATGCGGCAAGGAGGTGGGGCATGCTCTCGTGCATGGAGGACGTGTTAGCAATTCGTTGAGCATGTGGCAGGCGACGGTGTGGGTGCGGTGGGCGTAGTTTTTGGGCCAACTATGGGCCGACTTGGCGAATGGGCCTTGGACAAAGTTTGTTGTGCTCCTGATGTTCTCCAACTTTTATTAAGGCACTCAGGTCATTAGGGCTAAGTATTAGGAGATAATTATATCCAAAGTTGACACTATCAGTGAAAACAATGAGGATTAAGGTAGAGCTCAGTTTTGTTGGTTTTGGAGGGTCAAACCTGGTCAAACCAAGTCAAACTTTTTACATGCTCATCTTCACAATATAAACTCCCACCTTTATTTTTGGCTCAACTCAAGTTGCTTAACAAATTTTGGAGAACACAGGATGCCAATGTCAATGACGATGAATTCCGTACTAAGAATATTTCGTGATCGAAAGACAGCAACTGATTCAAACTTGTGACCTCTGTTTAACAAGCTTAGAGGGGGATTTAGGATTGGGTCTTTAAACAAAGTTTGTTGTACACATCTTGCTATACAACTTTGATTAAAGGAGCTTGGTCCAAATCAAACTAGTTTGCTAGATACAAATTCCCAAAGAGAGCTTCATCGAAACTGAAACCAACAAAGTTTAGTTCTCAGACTTAGCCAAAATTCAGGAACCTGAAAACAGCACTGGGTTCCAACTTGGGGGCTCTATTATACTAGGTTAGAGACTAAACTAGGTCTTGACCCTTAAACAAAGTTTTCTCTACTAAATCTGAGCTACAACTTTTATTGAAGGTCTAATTCCATGCAGGGAATCTAAGCAATAGATCAACATAGTTCAAAATAGCATCACGATAAAGCTTAAATTATCCTTTTTGATCCATTGAAGCATTTTATTGACACTTGCTCAACATTAACCCTTCATAACTTTTGTTCATGAGTTGAATTTGGACTGTTTGAGCAAGGTTGCAAGGTTTGGTTGGTATCACATGTTATCGTTCACTTAATAAAGCGATTCAAGCAAGGATATAATTCATCATTCCATGTGACTTCTTGATTCCAAACTTCATGAAACTTTTCCAAAGTTCACTATGGATGCATGTTGATATAATGTACCTAACATAAGCATGTTTAACATTATGCGTGCATAATCTTAACAGGGGTCACATGTAAGCAAAGGTGTGTTGTCCAAGTTAAGTTGGGACTCAGCACTTCCATCACCACTTTCAAAATTATGAATTGGATATCATGATCATTTCTTGACATATCCTACTTAAGTCCAAATTTGCTGCTTAACTCATGACTAACACCTAGGGTGCTACAACCCTCCCCCCTTACGAGAATCTCTCCCTGAGATTTGGTGCAAAAGACTTTTAAGGGAAGAGAAGTATGTCATTCATTTTCTAACATCAGCGATAGCATTAAGCTAGTTAACTTCGGAGCATCAGAGAGGCTATACTTGCTCTTCGTAGTGAATTTTGTTTGACGAATTTCCTTCATTGACCTCCATGAAGCATTGTTACTTTGGGAGGAATCCAAGATAGCATAGTACTTCGTTCTCAGTATATGGAGAGTGCTACAGAGCATAAACTAACTACTCATAAATATCTATTTCTCTAGTGGATATAGCATGTATATGAACAATCATGTTCCACAAAACCCTTCTTGTCAGGAAACTAGCCTATCAACAGAAGGTTTTTGCGCTGCTGGTGACTGTCAAATCACTCAGATGCCAACTGATGAAATGCTACATAAAGTTCCATGTGTGCTATTTTCTTTCTCTAATGACAACACAATATTATCTGAGTATATTGAGAGAGCAGTGAATGTGATAGCTAACTCTGTCGGCTCAGCATTTTCGACGATCAATATTTAAGGGGATCCTTGTATCCAAGCGGCAATAGTTATCTAGGTTGTTGTAGATGCAACCCCTTGGGTAAAAACACACAGCAAGTACCAAAGGATGAGCCGATGTTAAGGATTGCTACTGAAAAGGAGAATAGTGATGCTCGGAGGACAGCAACGGTTGAAGATTTATTCACAAAGTTTGAAAAGCAGTCATCTACCAAAGTAGCTTGAGTACAACTTTCCTTCATGTTATAATTACAATCCAACAAAGCTTACTTGTTGAACTACTTTTGACATTGAAGCTTCCTTTCTAATGTCAATCAATAACTCAAAATCATAATCTAAAATCTGTCGTTTGACACTTTTCAAATTGTTTTCGACTCGCAATGGCACAAACTGATTTGTAGAACACCTTGACTACTAAAACATTGTTGATATGAGAGGACAAAAGCAAGGCACAAAGCGGTGCAAGGAGTCTTCTCTAGGGCATTTAAAGGATTATCTAATGGCAAAACGTTGACCACATTGCTAATCTTGGTATCAATTACAAACATAACCTTCAAACATGAGGAATGATAGCAGTCAACAGAGAATTCTCAGATTATGTACACCTTGGTTTTCAGTTCATATCTCACAAACTACTGCTCCATTATGCACAAATTTTGGTAGGCATATAGACCCAAGAGTCTTCTAACTACTGACCAAAATTCAGCTCAAACAAACACTATTTGACTATCCAAATAAATCATCTACCAAAACTGCTTTGTTCTAAAATTTTAGTGACCCGAACTGACAAAACATTTCTCAAATCCGATGCTTTACTCAACCAATCCTCAAACCAATTTAATACATTGGAGTACCCTATGTGAGGAATGAGCTTGCCAAGTTTTGTGACAATCCAACCATGTTTGAGCCTCTAATCATCGGCTTAAAGGTAACCGGTTTAGTGCCATGAAATCAGGACAGATTTCCCATTCTTCTTTTTCTTTGCATCACACATTGTGGAGTGTGTTCTACACTCTCTAACTCTTCTTATAGAAGCAACAGTAGCTTTCTCATTGAGGATAGAGGCTAGGGTTTTTTCTTACATGCTTTTCAGGAAACAACTTCAACCGTTGATTTAGACACCAACTCGACGATGCGCAAGCACTAGACTTGTGCGCTGTTTTTGCAGGGCACAAGGCATACTCCACCTGGAGGGGCAGTCCAGCAAAGATAAGGGACCATTTCTAACTACCATTCTGTGCTTCATCCAATAGAGTCCTAAATAAATCCTTTGATAGCACCATATACATAATGATGCTGACCGAAACTAGGGATGTGCTTTCTCTAGATCTTTACTTAGCTAATACAGCATCTTGCACTATCTATGTGATTGTCCAAGATGGAATTGACATGACAACGGGTCTGGAGAAGAAAGTATTACTTGCATCACTGACCGACTTTGTTGTTTCTTTGTTTAACATTGTTCTGTGAGACATAGCCTTCAGGGCTACCAAAGAGTCATTACCTAGCTGGAGATTAAATTTCCTACTGGTAACTAATTAGTTGTCTACCAACACCCAAAAAGCTCCAAAACTTCCATTTTGATGTCAACAATTGTAGTTGATGCGCAAACAGACAGTCGCCATGGAAGTCAATAGAAAAGGGTCACACCTAAGAAGGTCGGTTTTTGACTGCATGATCATTATGCACATAAAGATTGAGAACTTGGATAGGAAGCTCATGAGTACTAGGCGACCTATTACAGCACATAATATCTCCACCCATTTATCATCCGACTGATAACTTGGCCAAATTTAAGTGTTGTGTACCTTTTTGATCCAACAGGGATTACACAAGTTGCTCACTATATGATCGATGTCATTACAGGGACAGTCAAGTAGAGTCACTTGTCTACCACCTCTTGCAGTCTATTATTGTTTATGTTAGTGATCTATTCTTCAAGGTTATCCTTTTACAACTTCAGAAGGAAGTCCAACTGCATCTGGTTTGGTATATGGATCCTCTAATAGGATATGGAGAGATAACCAAGGGAAAATCATGAGAAGATAACACATCGATGTTGTTTTATAATGGATCATGACTAGCCACCTCGATACCAGCGTGTGCCAAGCAGCACAGCCTTGTGGCCATGGTCCACAAGATGCCCTTGGTTTCATCGCGGCACCATAGAGTACTAATCGTGACACCATTACCAGACACCTCACCAACGAGAAATCCCACGTGGCACAAATTGGGCATGCTTGAACAAGCACTATGTAAAGGAAGGATAACAAACAAAGGTAGTCACAAGGTTAGCAGTCGACAATGGTGGTCCAAGGTAAATACATGGCACAAGAGAAACATAAATTCAGTAACGAAGATAACTGAGCGTGAGACTCTTGCTTAAATTTCCATGCACACCTTGTTTTTGCCAAGGAGATTACCAGATAAAAGGGTAATATGAGATTTGGTCTTGTTGGGCAGCAACATGAGATCAAGACTGATAAACATTGAGAGACTTGAGATATTTGGAGATAAAACAAGAGAGATTCGAGGGACATAGCCGATACACTTCTTAGGGATTTAGTTGATAAAGCAATGACATGTTCAGCAAGGAAAAGATTCTAAGGTTCAGGCTGCGAGAGATTTCTGTTGCACTAGATCATCTTTAGGATCAAGAGCATAGATGTCCGACAGGGATTTTTGGATAGGGTCTTCACACACAGGAGCAAGACATCCATGACATATGCAAGCATTTTAGGGAACTATGCTTGGGCTCATGGGTCTAGCAAAGTCATGGATACATAAACATTTAGGGGCTAACAATCACACACACCGGCTAAAGCTCCTAAGCAAGGGAATCTTTTTGGAGACAACCATGAGATTAACATAACTTGGGTGTTGTTCTAGGATAAGGTTCTTTGACACTCATATACTCACTGAGGATAAGAGGTTATACAAATCATGGTAATACCTAGAAAGCAAGTAACCACACATCTAAACAACTAATGTGAACATAACTTAAAAGTAAGAACCTAACATTATATTTAAAGGAAACATGTGCAAGCTTCTAATGAGGTATCACTACAAGTTTTAGTTTTCAAAAGGTTGAAGTTTTTGCTAACTACTAACTTGTCATCTATTTCCTTTGGAAGCAAACATACAAGGTAAAGCTAATCACACACTATCTTCAAGCATAACTATTCAAGCAGTATGGAACAAGGTATTTTGCCTAGCTTCACACATGGAAGATAGTAACACCACATTGATTACAAGTTACTTATTATTAGAACAAACGTGAGGGGAGCATATTTATGCACAAGCACAATCATGATGCATGACCGTCCTATTCATCCTCACAAAATTGCTAGCCTAAGGTGGCAATCATGTTCTATTTCGGTGGCATAACACGTACTCTCTCGACATATAGCTAGTCGTCAGCTACATTCAATCTACACATTCGTCGTTAGCGTACCTGCAGAAAAATTTCATTTTAGCCCAACCCCACAATTATATATATACAGAATTAAAAGTCTGGTCTCTAGGTTTCATTCTAAATACTTTGATATATATATAGAATATATATATATATATATATATATATATACTTTTGTATCAAAGCTACCCATATGTAAATACGTCTATACATGCATATAAATATACATATACAACCATATCAAAACTAACCCACAATTAAATACTTTCGTATATATATAAGATATATATATACTTTAGTATCAAAACTACCTCTCCTCTTAGACCCCACGCTAACATCTTGCAGTCATGCCACTCACCAACTTACCTGGACGTAGAGGTATATTGATCCATACATTACCATTCAAGTGAATGACATCCATACAATAGCACGCCGTATGAATGACGAAATAAAGATTGCAATAAAGTAAATCCCCCCATAGTTAGTATCAATTTACTTAGCCACCTAGTAGTCCTTAATTGGGCTTAACTGGAGGTTGTCACTAGCATAGTTTTGCAAATTAGTTTTGACAAATTTGTCTGTAGCTAAAGTTTTAGTCCAAATAGGCTTTTAAAATCAAAACTTTGTTTTTAAAACTATTAACATGATAGTATTATGATTACTCTTGCTCCGATACCAGTTGTGACAGAACCGCCCAATTTATACAAGGTCAAGCACAGTTGCCCCCGCTTAACACATTGGCACGCACACACTTGCACTTATATAAACCCGGTAGTCCGCCGAGTGTCACGAAGGACCTCAGTAAATCAACATCACAACCAAGATCGCACGATTAAGCAAATACACATCACATACATGGAGTTGTAGTGGAATAATATTATAGTTGAGTTCACAAATAATAATATGTTGCCAAGTTTACAAATACAATGGCTAAAACAACATAGCTTTAAAATGATTACAATAACATAAGTTTCAAATACACTGCTAGCATAAGTAACATCCTCCAACAATAGCATATAGACGAGAAATCAATATAGAGTCTCCAAGCCCATCGACGGTTAGCCACCATCTTCAGTAGGTCAAGAACTTCACCAGCAATATGGTGGGATAAACCCTAAGTACTCGAATGTACTCAGCTAGACTTACCCAATAGGAGAGAAATAAAAAGACTCTCAAGGATATGCAAGGCTTATTTAGTGGAGCTGGTTGGATAGCATAACTTTGCAAAAAGAGCATTACTTCCATAAGTCCTTACTTTCAATATTTTTGTCAATATTTTAGCATCAAGTTTAGTGAAGCTTAGTATGGCTAACAGTGCACCTATTCTAGAGCAATCACTTGATTAATAAGCATCACAATAGTAACCATATCCGATTATCATATCATCATCCTAACCATCATGTTCCATCCAGTGTTACTACGATGAGGGGGCTTAGTCAAGTTTCTCTCTACTCTAGAGAGATGACGATTCGAATCGATTGTAACCAGCTAGGCAGTATTCCTAACACAAACCTAGATATACCTGCACCAAGTTAGTCTTTGGTCACCTTTGGTACAACTCAGGTACACTTGTCGTGGGTTCAATCAGCGCCGCACAACTAGGGACAACCAATGTAACAAAACCATCCAATTTATAAAAGCACAAGTATAATAGCAATTGCCGAAGCAATCAAACCGCCATACTTGAGCCCATATAAACCCGGTAGTCCGGTGAAATCATGAGGGATCTCAAACAAACCAAGATCGTATATGATTCAACATAACTAGTCACTTGTTACATCACAGTCCACAAATAGTTCACCATTTTCTCACATACATCGGAGTTCACATAGTTATTACAAACCAAGTTTAAATAGCGGAAGCAAAGTAGTTTAACATCAACATCACACTTAGTTCAAATACAAGCAAGTGCTACGGTCATTCCAGCAAAAGCAAAATAGAGGGGATAACTTAGGAGTACCATGGCACATGGTTTAGTCCTCATCCATGGTAGGATGAAGGCAGTTCTTACAGTACCCATGGTACATCATGTCATCTACAACAAGAGGGAATAAAGCCTGAGTACTAGAATGTACTCAGCTAGACTTACCCATCATAAACCAGAAATAATATGACACCAAGGAGTATGCAAGGCTTTATCGGTGGAGCTAGCTTGACAACATTTTGCACAAAAGCTTAAGTAACATAACTTGGAGATTTAATATCTCTAGCATCAATTTGGATACCTATTCAATTAAGCATCTCTAGATTAGCACCTATACTAGAGCAATCACTTGATTAAGCTAACAAGCATTAGTAACCATATCCAGTTATAAAAATAATTTGAGCATCATCATAACCATCAAGTTTCCATTAAGTTACTCTATGGTTCCGCTGCTCAGTCAAGTTCTCACTATCCGGGAGAGACGACGATTCGAATCGATTCCTACCCAACTGGGGAATTATTCCTAACATAAATCCATAGTTCCCCCATCGGGGTTGCATCGGGTCACCTTTGGTACAACTCAAGAACAAACTTCGTGGGTCCGATCAGCGCCGCACCCTCAGAGATTCTACCAATCTGCTAGGAAGATTGGGACTCGAACCCGCCCTTAGACTTACGCCATCGGCTCTCTGCACATCCTTACTACCCCCAGTGTGCGCACTTTCACTTACCAGGGCCTAAACTGAATTGAGCTACTCAGCTTCGCTGTTGGAATGACTTATCCGACCAACTAAGTGCTAGGCATGCGTTCAACATGACATGAGGACGTATAGTGAATCGGTTCTTAACCAACACAAACGGGGATAAATAGGCACCAAGAACTCCATGCCTTGTGCTTCTCTATCACAATCCCGCCCGGTCTCCTTTTTATTCATCAAAACATGGTTATTTCCATGATAGCAATTATAGCCAACCGTGATAAGTTATCTACCTATATGTTTCAGGTAATAGGAAATCACCTGACTTCTACCGGACTAAGCAAGGCTAAGCATCAATTTGATCCTGGACCTACCAAGGATTCAAGATATATTTATCTAGACAAGGATAATATAAGCAACAAGTGGTTCCAATAAACTCTTATAACCTAATGCATTAACCATAAAGGACACAAGTGATATTTGTAAAAAACATAGGAGGCTTATAATGCTTTGGGGCTTGCCTTTCAAGAATGAGGAAGGTTGGTGGTCAGGACACTTAGGGAGATCTTCTAAGTTGACTCCTCCTGCCTAAACTTCTTGCTCCTAGGCTGCCTGCTCCTCCTCCTGATGCTCAGGTTTGAACTCAAGAAGCGTCACTCCTTCCGGGGAACCTATTGCATGCATATGCACAAATGAGTACCATGAATGCATAAGAGATGATATGATATGATAAATTGTGTATGCATGAGCATGGTTATCCACAAGGTGTATGATAAGTTCAACACTCATTGTCTAAGTAGATGTATAATTTCTTCTAGTTGATTTTTACTGAGTAGGTGCATATCTCTCCAATAATACAAAAAACATACACTCACCAAGTTCTAGCAACCTAAGGTAAAGTTTTCATCATCAGTAATATGCCTAGAACCTACAACTAATAACTAATCTCAATTAGCCTAAGCATCTTCACAAGCACCACATAAGACAAACAACTATAATTGACTTAGTCATTTCCTGCTGTAAATAACAGCTAAGTAATTTGGCTATATCTGGAGTTCTACTCAACCAGATACTATGATCTTGGACTTTCTGGAAATCTTATAAAACTTCCTACAACTTTCATTTAATCGCTAAAAGGTGATTCAACCATTATCCTAGTCAAAATAGGTAAACTTCCTAGGTCTGTCCAGAAATTTCTAGAGAATAAGCATTTCTAGAGACCAATTTCTAACAGTTATAACTCTCAACCCATTTAGCCTATTGCTATGAAAATTTGACACAAGCAAGATAAGTAAGTTATCTACAACTTTGTTATTTACAATATTCACATCAAACATTGTTTTACCCACGCAACTTACTTCACAAATGAAACTATCCAAACAGTCACTAAAATTGAATTATTGAGCAATTAATATTTCACTGCATACAAGCAATCAAATTTGGGCACAACCAATGGCACCAACTGTTCATAGGCATCATATATACACTAAAAAACATGATGGTCAAGCCCAAGTATATTATTTAAATGCATTTATTAATTTATTTGGACACTAAGGTGAAATAAGGAAAATATATCAAACGTGCACCATAAATTCTAATAAAATTGTAGTAGCCTAATTATGCTCTCAAAAGTCTACTGTACAAATTTCATGCTATTTGGATAAATATAGCCATCTCTACAAAAATAACAAGTTACATAGGCTTATTTTAGCAAAAATAGTTTAGCCTAGTGAAAAGTGTCAAATAATAGATTTCATACTTTTCTTACATGAATCCTAGTACCCTAAAACTATGTAAAAATTTGCATGATCATTAGTCATGTATTTTTACCTCATTTATTTTCACTAGAAACTAGCAATTATTTAAGATTAAATACGAAGACAATATTCAAAGTATGACTACTGCAAGTTTAGTATTTTTCCTAGCTATAGCATGTCAACATAAGACCAGCAAAATTGAAATCATATTTTTATCACTTTTCTAGCTCAAGTTATGTATTCTACAAGATTGAAAACATTCAAAAAGCATTTATATAGCTCTATTTTATTCTCCAAGAAAAATACTAGAAATAGTGCATTTCATGTTTTTATCAAATACTACACTTCATGAGGAAACCAACAAAATTTGGTTCACTCAATTTGGACACTCATAGCTCTAGATATGATTTTCCAAAGTTAGCACAAACTTCTAGAAAAGAATAAAACAAAACCCTAAAACTATAGCCGTTGACGCGTAGGACCCAGAGGTCAACGGGCCCCATTTGTCAGTCAAACAGAGGTAGGGCATGGTGGTTGATCGGCCACTGCTCGTCGACGGGGAATCCACTATCGGCGAGGTCACCACCGCTACACTCCCCATGACCTCCCACACCTTGGGGTACCCTCGGTTTGTCGGAGGTCCACCGGAGCATGCTTGCCGGTGGCAATGGCGGATGATGAAGGGTGCACGGCAGTGTGCCTGTGGTCTTCGGCCACCATTTGCTCTAGTGATGAGCCCTATGGCTCTGTGGTGCTTCAACAGAGCTAGTTAGGGTGGTTAGTGATCCGATGATGCGACGTTGAGCTCTACCCATGTGCGTGGCCGCGCGGTAGCGCATGGTGCACGATAGTGTTCTCGCCGTTTTGGCTAGACAGCAGAGAGAGAGGTCTCCATCATGCCATTAGCTAGGGTTAGGTCTACTCTACATAAGGCGCATGAGAGTGGAATGAGGCGATAGGCCAGCTCGACAATGGCGAGCTTGCATGTCATGGCGTCCATGGCGGCCACGGTGGGAGCGGCAGTGAATTCTGGCGTAACCCGATGGTAGCATCTAAAAAGGACAGTGGGTTAAGATCCTAGGACCTACAACAAAGACTAGAGGAGGGAGAGAATGAGTGGAGGTGCATGTGTTGTGGCTGACCACGGCGAGCTTACGCTGGCGGCGCACCACGACAATGATGGGCACGACGACTCGGATTATGGCCTCACCTTGACTCGAGCGGTCGAATTGGTGGTTCGAGGTGGTAGAGTGGAGCAAAGCGAAGCTACTACCATGAGGAATTAGATAATGGAGCAGTGACGGCTGCACGCGAGCCCGACAAACTCATGGCGGCGATGGCGACGGTGGCACTAGTGCTGGCTTTACGTGTGTGGGCGAGGGAGAGGAGGAGTGCACGAGTGGGAATGGAGCAGCAGGGACGCGACCCTCTTGTTCGTGCGATGTCCCAACCAGCTCAGCCATCGCTGGTGTATGACCACCATGTGGCAGCCATGGCCTAGCATAGTTGGCCACTGACGGCGCGCAGCGCCCGGTTCAAGCAGGCCATCAGGCCGTCTGACAGCGCATGTTCAAGCTGTTAGTACTCCTAATCCATGGTGAGTTAGCAAAAACTCCATTACTAAAAATTATAGAGCTACATGTGGTCTACAACTTTGATTCAGAGAGTAACTTCTAATTCGTCATGGTTTTCAATTTGCAAAGCTTCAAAGTATATCACTTGAAACTAAAAACCTATTTTTGACAGAGAAAATTCTATGTGAAAATAGTACTTTGTTGATTTTTGTGAGCCCTATTTGACCATGTTAGGCACTGAATTAGCTATTGATCCAAAAATAAAAGTTGTTACTCTAGTCAAGTACTACAACTTTGCTTAAGGGTGCACTACCATGCAAACACTTTATGCTATAGTTCAACTCAGGTCAAACATACATCATGAAAATGGTAACTTACACTAAAACCATGACTTAGAGACCAAATTGGTCCAAGTCATGAATACCAAAGTTGTTCCTTGTGACATTCTAAACATGTTTAAGGTACCCCAAAGGTCCCACAAGCATTTTATACATTGGTCAAACATAATGGCAAGCATATACATGCATATAGCTATCATCACATGTACAAAAGTAAGGTGATTTGAGATGAACTTCATATGCTTATGCTCATATATGAATGAATGATGCTTATGCCCATGCAATGCAAGTGCAAAAGTGCAAGCCTAACACCTAGGGTGTTACAACCCCTCCCCCTTATAGAAATCTCGCCCCGAGATTCGAAAGACCTACCTATTTTTGCATAAAAGAAGGGATAAACCTCACATAAATAATCTTCCCTTTCCCACGTAGCATCTTGCTCACTATGATTATTCCACATCACTTTGTGAAACATGATCATATGGTTTCGTGTTACTCTATCTTTGCTATCTATAATTTGCACCTAGCTTCTCTTCATAGGCCTAGATCCGATTCTAACTTGATATATCTGACCTCCACTCTTTCTTCTGAAACACGTAAACATTTCTTTAATTATGATACATGAAAAATGTTGAAGATAGCCCTCATTTTTGGAGGTAACTAGATCTTGTAGGCTACTCTTCCACTTTTCTCATTGATTGGATATGGACCTACATATCTGGGTGCAAGCTTTCTTTTTACCCCAAACCGTTGTACCCTTTTCATTAGGCGACACCTTCATGTATACATAATCACCTACTTCAAACTCAATGGGTCTTCTTCTCTTGTCCGCATAGCTTTTCTACCTTGATTGAGCGGCTTCTATATGTTGTTGAATGATATATACCTGCCCTTTAGCCTCTTTGACAAATCAATACCATAGTATCTCTATTCTCTAGGTTCAACCCAATTCAAAGGAGCTTCTACATTTACGGCCATACAAAGCTTCAAAATGAGTCATCTCAATACTCTCTTGATAACTATTGTTGTAGGAAAACTCAGCTAAAGGTAACCATTTTTCCCATGAACCTTTTGAAGAGATGACATAAGCTCTCAACATGTCTTCCAATATTTGATTCACATGTTCAGTTTGCCCGAAGGTCTGAGGGTGATAGGTAGAACTTCTGACTAAGTTGGTGCCTAACATTTTGTGCAAATGTTCCCTAAAAATGAGCAGTGAACTAAGGCCCTCTATTCAGATACAATGGTTCTTGGCATGCCATGTAGATGTGGGATATATACATCTTAGCATACTCATGCAGTCGATAGTTGGTTCTGACTAGAATAAAATGTGCAAACTTGGTTAGGTGATCTACTAATCTACCCATATGGAATCATAATTCTTATGAGTAGGTGGAAGTCCAACAATAAAATCCATGCTAACTTCCTCCCACTTCCAACCTGGAATGGAATAGTGGTTGAAGCAGTCTAGCAGGTTTCAAATGAATAGCCTTAACTCAGCAACAATTACCACATTTAACAACATAAGCCTGCAATCTCCTTCTTCATTTTGGTCCACCAAAAATGGTTCTTTAAGTCTTGATACATTTTGCTACTACTCGGATGAATGGATAGTTTAGAAGAGTGAGCCTCTCCTAAGATTTGGTTTCTAAGTTCCTTATCCTTCGGCACTACTAGTCTATCTTTAAACCATAGAATACCATTCTCATCTATCCTAAAATGTTTAGTCTCTTGCTCTTTCATCTTTCTTTTGATGTGGAACACACTTGGATTGGTCTTCTGAAGCTCGATGATCTTGCTCTCGAGAGAACAACTGATCACAATATTATGTAGCACAACAGGATGTAACAAATTGAAGCCATCTTATAACAGGGAATTGCAATGAGACTTTCTGCTCAAAGCGTCTGCAACAACATTCGCTTTGCCAGGGTGATAATGTACTTCTAAATTATAATCTTTGATTAGTTCTAGCCATCTTCTCTATCTCATATTCAGTTCGGGTTGAGTGAAGATATACTTAAGACTCTTATGATCGGTGTAGATATGACACACATTGCCAAGCAAATAGTATCTCTAAATCTTCAATGCATGGACAACCGCTGCTAATTCCAAATCATGAGTTGGGTAATTGACTTCATGCTTCTTCAGTTGACATGAGGCATAAGCAATGACTCAGCCTTCCTGCATAAGAACACATCCCAAACTGGTACTTGATGCATCACAAAACACATCAAAAGGTTTCTCAATATCAGGTTGTGCCAAAACAGAAGCTGAAGTCAACAAAGTCCGTAAAGTGTGAAAAGCAGCTTCACACTCCAAAGTCCATACAAACTTCTCATCTTTCTAAAGCAATCTTGTCATTGGCTTGGCAATTTTGGAGAAATCCAGAATGAACCGATGGTAGTAACCTGCTAAACCAAGAAAACTCCGAACTTCATGAACTAAAGTTGGGGCCTTCCAATCTATGACTTCTTGCACCTTAGAGGGGTCTACAAAAATCCCATTTTCTAACAACACGTGTCCTAGAAAAGGTACCTTTTGAAGCCCAAACTCACACTTGCTAAACTTAGCATACAACTTATGTTCTATCAGTCTGATTAGCACAATTCTCAGGTGTTCTGCATGATCCTCCTTGTTTTTTGAATAGATCAGAATGTCATCGATGAACACAACCATGAACTTATCCAGTTTGGGCATGAATACTGAATTCATCAGATACATAAAGTATGTAGGAGCATTTGTGAGCCAAAAGGACATGATCAAATACTCATATAGGCCATACCTAGTGGAAAAAGCAGTTTTAGGTATGTCTTCTGGTCTGATTTTAATCTGCTGGTAACCAGATCTCAAATCAATCTTGGAGAACACCTTAGCCCTTGACAATTCATCAAATAAGATATCAATTCGAGGCAAAGGATACTTGTTCTTCACTATTACGGTATTAAGTGGTTGGTAGTCCACACACATCCATAAGGATTTGTCTTTCGTCTTCACAAATAAGGCTGGACAACCCCACAAAGATGATCTAGGTCGAATGAGACCTTTCTCTAAAAGCCCTTTCAATTGAACCTTAAGCTCAGCTAGCTCATTTGGTGGCATTCTATATAGCCTCCGAGAGATGGGTGCTGTACCTGGCAATAACTCAATCTTAAACTCTACATCCCTATCGGGTGGCAACCTAGGCAATTCATCTGGAAACACATCCAAAAACTCACATACCACTAGAATATCAAGGAGGGTTGTGGTCTAAATAGCACCGATGAAGTTTTGGAGATCAAGATTCCTAGGAAGTGGCACTAAGAAACATCGTTACTCTAGGGTTCTCTCAACATGATGGTTCTAGTCAAAGTGTCAATGAGAACTCCATGGCCACTCATCCATTTCGTACCCAAGATTACATCTATCCCCAACCCTGGCAATACTATAAGATCTAAGGTATGCTCTTGGTTGCTTATTGAGATGCGCACATCTCTGACTATCTGGTTGGTAGAGATATTATTTCTGGCTACACTTATGCAATAACCACCTTTATCTACATTAACTACCCTTTGATTATGCTTGGATGCAAGTATTTGACTCATAAATGAATGTGAAGCTCTAGAATCAAATAAAACAACTATGGGGTGTTGGTTCACAAGAAACATACCCGTAGTAACAACTTTACTTGAAGGGATCTCTTGTAGGGTGGTATAGTGCACGTGTCCCTAACGTCCATTTGGATTACCCTGCTTCTGGTTGTTGTTCTTCTTGGGATAGGGGCAATTCCTTGACTAATGGCCAGTCTTGTTGCAGTTCCAGCATGGCATACTGCTAGGTGGAATGTTGGAGCTTCCTTGTCTTATGCTACCCTTTGGTAGGGCAACAGAAAAGGCCTCGCAATACACTTTTTGGTTCTAACTGGTCTATACCTTCTTCTGAGGTGGTCTATACTTTGGAGCGGGTGGGCAAAACTGAGGACTCACAGCAATAGGAGCTTTTGGCTAAGATGCACCTGCTTCATAAGGTCTCTTGCGACACTTAGATGCTAAATAGATGTTGTTATGATTCTCTTGGGTTAAAGCATCACTAACAAACTCATTGAAAGTGACACATTTGCTATTAGCTAGTGTCTTCATTAGCTTCAGACTAAGCCCCTCTTGAAACTAGCAATCTTCTTTGCATCAGTATCCACAAACTCTATGGCATACCTTGACAAATTGTTAAAGGCATGCAGATACTCAGTTAGACTCTTAGTACCCTGTGTCAGCCTCATGAATTCTGTATGTTTCATACTCATAAGACCAGGGGAATATAATGTCCCCAAATGCAACCTTAAACTAGTTCTAGGTAATTTGAGCATCCTCAGGCAAAGTGGATCGATGATGACTCCACCAAATGCCTATAGGCCCCTGCAGCTGGTGCGACGCGTATTCTATATTTAGGTGCTCGATGAGCCTTAAAAGATAGAATTTCTACTCAATTGTATTCAACCATTCATCTACCTACAATGGCTCCTCTGCTTCCTTAAAAATAGGAGGCTTGGTGTCAAGGAAGTCCTTAAAAGTGCTAGACTAGTTAGGTTCAGGTCCTTGGTGTTGGTCCCTTCCTCGTCCATGGCCAGCATTCTACGTGAGACCACGCAGCACTTCTCTCATGGAATGTTGGGTCTCCATGAGTTGGGCCATCATCTCCGCTGGCATAGGATGCGGTGGTGGTGGGAGGTCCTCATTGCCATTGTAACAAGCACCACTACCACCTCCATCATCTCCACCAGCTCCCCTATGAATGCGCATCATCTGGAGATTTGCAACCACAAGTAATTATTGATGATGCCCGAAAAATTGTAGAGGAATTATATAATTATGCCAAATTAAATTTACTGAAGAGAATATAAATTCATACAATAAAACAGAGGCATAATAATTCATTTTCCACAACCATACATCACCAATTATATTACTTAACGCCATTTGCAGTGCATTTCGTATATGCCAAATTATTTGCCAACACAACGGGCATTCATTAAAAGTGCAACCACAACATGGATTACATGCAAAGTTTCAAGAGTACATCAAAGGGTACACCATGAGATTGAACTAAATTATGAGTTCATTACATAAATGATCGAAGATAGAGAGCTAATGCATTTAGCTAGATACTATAGCTAAGCTACTCCTTGGGGTGGCCGTTGTCGATGTTGGACACACCATCACCGTGGTCATCCTCAAAAGGCTTGATCTCCTCATCTTCAGGCTCGTCCTCAGCATCCACCTCCATGCCATCGTCCTCAGCAATCAACACATTGGGATCTTCTTCCACTGCTGGAGCTAGAGGAAGAATTGGGTTCACCATGTTGCTGAGATAATGAACATCCAGCTATAGCTCCTCAATCTAGCGTATGAGTTCTTTCTCTCTACGATCAAATTCCATTGCCTGCCTTGTAGCCTGAAACATGGTCTAGATTCTAGCTGCCTCCCTAGTTTTAGCAAGGTGAATGACCTCGTCCCTCTCAGTATGGATGTCCTGTAACTCAGCCCTCGCTGCATCTCTTTCTAGAATAGCATTCACCAACTAAACCCGGTGAGCTTTTAAAGCTGTAATAGCATTGTTGGTTTCCCGCTGAGCCTCTTTAGCTACCCTTCGATGCCTACGCACATGCCCTCACAGCTAGCGTTGTGCGGCCTGTGCTCGCTGGAGCTCTAGCATGCAGCTAACATAGCTATCTTGGCGGGAGTAGAACATCTTTACGACGGCAAACATAGTGCTCATAGCAGCACTAGAGCTCTTTGCTCGCTCATCATGGTCTCTTACCAATGCATTGCTGCCCATCTGCATCCAAGCGATCACCAACGAATCTACCTGGGGAAAGGTTCTAGCTGGGCCATTGATGAGCTCATCCCCAAACTCCTGACAGACCTCACTCAGTGCCTCCAAAGCTACCACTTGGGCACCTTCCCAAGGAGACTGCCCATCTGACTTAATACTCCAACCCTACCATTGTGGATTGTCTGCATGGGCTAGAATGGTCATCCGCACATCATACCATGGCTGCCC
Source organism: Miscanthus floridulus (assembly GCF_019320115.1). NCBI lineage: Eukaryota > Viridiplantae > Streptophyta > Magnoliopsida > Poales > Poaceae > Miscanthus > Miscanthus floridulus. Next base: position 1,192 of record NW_027096608.1, on the reverse strand, counting down.
CTCAGCTGCCACTTCCCTCTAGAAATAGCGAGGTGGCTCAGTGTACCCAACTAAGTTTAGCACCCTCCACAGCAAGGTTGGAGTGCCAAACATAGCCAGGAATGTGTCATTGCGAGGCGGGGTTCCTGGTACTGCCATCTATAGCAAAGTGTGCATCTCTTGTGAGAGGATATCATACGTGAGAAGAAATTCAATGAATTGGGTAAGCAATTATAATTAAGGGAGGGATGCAACGATGTAAATGCATGAGTGAACATGATGCATGCACGTTCCGTACGTCCTCACAAATCTTAGGGAAATTTTAAAATTCTAGCGACATACACAGTGGCATACATATGTTCTCTCAATATACGTAACTTGTAACAGAACCGCCCAATTTATACAAGATCAAGTACAGTTGTCCCCGCTAACACGTTGACATGCGCATACAAGATCTAACAAGGATTTTTGAGCAGGGTCCTCCCACACAGGAGCGGGACAACCACAAAACATGCAAGCATTCAAGGGAACTAAGCTTGGGCCTAAGGTTAAGCAAAGGCATAGATAAAGTCTTCGTAGCACAACGTTCAAGGCTAGCGACCACATGTACAGGCTCAGGTTCCTAAGAGAGAACTTAATTGTAGACGACAACCCTGAGATTACCAAAACTTGGACACTGCTCTAGGAAAGCGCTCTTCCAAACTCATATGCTTACCGAGGACAAAAGGGTGACAACTACAGCACTACCTAGATAACGAGCATCCACGCCTACATCATGGTCTTAAGCGAGCATTTCGAAACACTCAATCCAATTAGCTTAAATGGCTATTACAAAGCACAAAGCTTGTACATAACAAGCAGTCACCTACAACAACACCACTACACATATCAGGCAAAACATGGTGGTAAGGCACTGTTATCTTTTGTTTCCTTTTTACTGAGTAGATGGATATCTCTACAAAACAAGTTTTTACTTACATTTAGCAATTTAGTTTTCAAAGGGGTGAACTTTTTGTTAACTATTAACTTGTCATCTATTTCCTTTGGAAGCCAACATATGAGGCAAAGCTAATCACACACTAACTTCAAGCATAGCTATTCAAGCAGCATGGGACAAGGCATTTTGGCTAGCTTCACATAGGGAAAATAGTGACATCAAATTGATCACAAGTTACTTAGCATTAGAACAAGGTGAGGGAAGCATATTTATGCA
>NW_027096607.1:0-40000 GCF_019320115.1 Miscanthus floridulus | reverse complement strand
AGGAATAGCTAAAAATATTCCCGTCAAGATACGAGACTTTTTCATCCCTGTGCATTTCGTGGTGCTGGACATGGAGGTGGACAAGAAGATCCCACTCATTCTTGGAAGACCATTCCTCAGCACTGCCAATACACACATGAACATGGGAGCAAGAGAAATTCAATTCAACATAAATGGGACCCAGGAGAAATTCAACTTCAAGCTGAAAGTCGAGCAATGCTCGATAATAAAGGTAAGAGTAATGCCACCTTGTGTTATTTATTCTAACAGGAGACAGGTGAAACCACAACCACGGTTGAAACCCAAACGGGTCTGGCAAAAGAAAGTGGTGCAACCATCTATGTCTCCATCTCCAAGACAAATTAATGCACCCGTACGATGAACAAAATAGAGAGGGTCCTGCTCCAAGGACCTAAAGCATGGAGCTCTCATCAACAAGATAAGTAGATAAGTATCTCATACTTAATCTTAATTAGCATCTTTATCTTGCATTTTTTGGTTTACATTCATGCATATTTAAATTTCGACCAAACTTAGTTTTACACCTAATAAATACTTGAGGTTAGTTTAGCACGAAAACTTTAGCCAGTTTGGGCCTAAGGTGGGGTCGGCCGACCCCACCATGGAGCCATCTCCTCTGTTGCTCTTTGGCATGATGTCTTGGCTAGATTCTTGATCACGGGAGATAAACTAAAATGCAAGAAGAGTTCAAAGGCAGGTTGGGAGACCTGCATATGACATCTCCCGTCATTTCTTTACCTCCCACTTGCCATGCTTAGGCCTAACTTGCAAGAATCTCTGATCAAAACCAAAGAGGGGGACACAAGGATGTAGGGCTACCTATACATGGTCACATCCTCCACTCAAACCTCGGCTTTCCCTTTCACTAATCACTAGATAAAAGAATCTTTGCATTTCACGAGAAGAAGGGGCATTAGGGAGGTCGCCCAACCCCCTAATGGAGGCTTATCCCCTCTCTGTTCTCTCCATCATACTTTGCCAAGTATCCAAGGAGGTTTGCTCCGAAAATTTCCTGTGAAAGCCACCAAGTGGAGGTCAGGGGACGTGACTATGACCCATTCCGTCACATTTCTGCCTGCCACTCTCCTTTGCTCTATGTGTAAGGCAATGCCGAGCTTTCAAAATTTGAAAATAGGGCACTAGTGGGGTTGGCTGACCTGTAGATGGGGTCTCCAGCATCTCCCGTTGCTCTGGCTGCAAAACCCCATGCAGAGAAGCTCATTTGCATACTCATATGCAGAGCATTTCGACCACCACATCCACTCCTCTCAAGTTTAGTGCTTGCAGATCTCAAGTTTAGTCATCCCAAGAAAAACCCAAAATTTTTTTTTAGTTTTTAGTAGTGTTGTAAGCTTGTTTAGCCTCTCATATTACTACCGTAAGAACACCTTGTGAAGGCAACCTGAACCACTTACTCGGGCGACTAACACTAATGTTAATCCCTTGTCGTCCTAGTAGTGTTTGACTAATTTTGTAGCAGGAATGTTCAAGTCGGCAATCAAGAAGGCAAAGGCGGCCATTAGCAGAAGCACCTCAAGACGCTCTCGTCAGTCCGATGGCTCACGAGGAAAAGCTTCATCCCATGACACCGAGACATGCCTCTCGGGGTCACAGGATGAATGTGTGGAGTCAGCCCATTTCTCTGGGGCAACCGTGAACATGGAAAGGGCTGAAGGTAGCCATGATGGGAATGAGCATGAATCACCACATGTTGACCAACATTTTGGTGATCATGAGCCTGAGCTGTCAAATGAAGAACCCTAAGAAGAAGATAAACAACACGCGAAAGTGCAAGACTCGGAGACAGGACTCCTTCTCACTCCACAAGAATTCCTCACCCTCAACAACATTCGCAACCGCGACTTCGAGCACACTAAGGTATTTGACCCATTGCTCCTCAAAAAGACACGTATGGACAAGGAGTTCAACATTGTCTTTACTATTATGGGGTGGAAAATTTTTTGGAAGCTCTGATCAACCGGGAAGTAAAATTGTTACTCGAATTTTTAAGCATGGTCCAACCATCTAAAAATCATCTCTATTTTCACCTGTTTGATCAAGAGTATAATTTAACTTGGCTAGACTTTAGCAAAATTCTTTGTTTCGCTTCAAACTGCACTCCCGAACTTGATCATGCTACTTGTGGGTATAATAGGCTTGAATTTTGGCATGAGATAACTGGTAGTAATGAATGCCGTTACCCATGAACTAATGACATCCAAAATCCTACTCTACACTTTATGCATCGTTGGATAGGAGTAACTTTGTTTCCTAGAGATGATGTGAGAATTGTTAGAGACATTGATTTGAGATTACTTTTTGCCATGGTAAATAAAATACGTGTCTCACCCGTAAAAGGCATGGGGGCTCATTGGATGTCCGCACATAAAAGAATGGGACCCTTTGATTTCACATCAATAATCACTAAGTTTGCTAGTGAGCTATGGCTACTGCATGAGTACCCGCACTTCTTGACCACACCAAGGACAATGTTAACACTTGATTATTTTAATCATGCTCACATAATAGCAAGTGGTAAAAATGATGACCCCATTGTCTACATGTTTCATGGCCATCCAGCTAGAATTACTCTCCCCTGTGAGAGACTCAATCTGTATGGGGGCCACCGCATAACAATGAATTTAGACAAAATAGCTGGACGTAGGAGTTTTGTAGGACAACGTATAACCCGCAGCATGGCACAAACCGCACAGCAAGGCGGTACATCATGAGAGGCAAAAGATAGTGATTGGGAAGAAAACTCGAGCGCAATGCAAATTTCTAGCTCAGGTGGAAGGCGCCAGCAGCCAACAGCACGCGCTCAAAGCGTGTGTTGACAGCAGTTAACAACCATTATAAACCGTCAATATAACATACATAAGGGCATAAATATAATCACCAACGAAGGTCTAGGGGTTTAAACAAAAAAATTCACAAGTTTTGGTGAATCTGTTTTTTCTGCGGTGTTTATCCAAAAAATCGTCAAGGTGAACCTACATGTTAGATTTAATCGCGCTTATGTATAGCGAAAATGACCCCAGAAGGTTCTAGAAGACTCGAGAGGACTCCACACCGAGGCAGAGCCCGATTGTCTGCCATGTGGGGCTGGCGGCCCCACCTGTAGGCCGCTCGGCCCCTAGGGCCCACATATCAGCCCCCGTCGCTATGTCGGTTCTCCACCGCCTCCTAGATTGCATCTACGCCGTTTATTCAAGTTGGTTTGATCTGAGGGCTTAGGATTGATGCTCTGGCCTATATAACCAGCCCTGCCCCCTCTAGAGCACGCTGCCATAAATCCAAATCAGACTAGAAATTATGGTTTTCAGAGAGAAGAGAATAGAGCTCCAATTCTTCAAAGTTCTAGTATAGGCTAGCTAGCAAGGTTCAAGTAGAGTGTGGGCTATTGCCCAAGATTCCGGATCTGCCGTCTGGAGACTGGTATAGCCATTGTATGTCTTTATTTATGACTTTGTGCTACTTCAATATTATGTTGTTATTTATTGTGTTCCAAGTTTCCTCTAGTTATATACTTAATATAGTTGTGATTGATGTTGAGTTTATGCATATGTTCGCAAAGTGCTTAGCCCAAGATGCACATGGGTTAAGTGGTTGACATTATGTAAGCATGGTTCTTAGATATTGTTTACCTGCAGATGCATTCTGCACTCTGGGTCATGTGGTAGATCATAGATGTGACACTCCCATTGAGTCCTTTGTAGTCCACTCCCCGTTTTTAGAGCAAGTAGAACATGGTTGCGAAGAGAGACAAGCTCTGTTCTTGATCTTCCTTAGTAGTGTTCCTTTTGCATAGATCCAGAGTTAATTATGCTATAGATGAGAGTGTATATACTTGGGTGTATAAAAGACTTAGTAAACAAGGAATGAGTTAGGAATCTTTTGCTCTTACCGAATCTCCTGCCTAGCCATACTACATTTTATGAGTCTCTATTTCTATCTCTAGAATTATTATCAATGCTTTATACTTATCATTTATTTATCATTTGACTTACCCCTATCGTAGCATGAGAGTGGTTTCATCATATGTATACATATTTGTTAATATCTCTATACCAACAATCACATAGCTCCTCCCTGTGGATAAAATATAAATAACAATACTCGATATACTTCTGGGTGAAATGCTACAATGGTATATTATCTGTGCGCTTGTGGATACTTTACTTTAACATATATAATTTTCTCTGAGTTTACTAGTGTCATTAATAATTACTAACCATGCATTTCTGGCATCATGCTAGGGATGACAACTTAGTAAAGAGTGATGCTAAGAAATGTCAACAAGCATTTCTTGCGCCGTTGCCAGGGAGGGGCACATGGCTATAGAGAATTGATCAAATAAATACTTATTGATAAAATCATAGCAACTCTGCTTTAGCAGGCTTACCCTTGTTTGTCGTTGTTCGTATTTTATATAGGGTATTGCAGAATTGGTTGTGATTCACCAACAACTTCCTATTAGAATAAACCAAATCAAAAAGTAATCTCAACACCAGTTTTTGAGCTATGGCTGACAACACTACTATATAAATCTTAATGGAGGCGAGCATTGCAACCGTCTCCAATCAAAGTCACGTTTAATCATGACTTTACGGAGGCGGTTGCCCTGCCCACCATGGTTAATCCTTTAACAAAGGGGGAGCATTAAGATGCCTGCCTCCGTTAATCAATTTTTTAAAAAAATAAAAAAACCCTAGCGAGCCCAATCGATCCCACTGCCGGGCCCAATCGAGCCCGCTACCATCGTCGCGTCCGCTAGATCTGCGCCCCTCCTCGTCGCTGGATCTAGGCATGGCCATGTGAGAGCCCGCCGACCACCCACCGCCAGATCCGGACACCCGTCGATAGATCCAGTAGCCTACCATGGCATCTACCCACCTACCGCCATCATCTAGAGGTGTGGTGGGGGAGCGGGCCACCACCACCGCGAGGAGGGGTGCGTGCTGGCCAGAGTGGTAGAGGAGGACCATGCGCCAGCCAAAGGAGGAGAAAGCGTCACTAGAAGAGGAACAAGCACCAGAACCAGCCTTCTATGTGCCACCGATGTTGGATCTAGAGGGGCAGAGGAGCGTTGCGCCGTGGTGGAGCCACACCATGGAAGGAGGGAGGGATCCCGCTGCCGTGGAGCCACAGTGCACCGTGGGAGAGAGAGAGACAGCGTGGAAGAGGAGGAAGAGGGAGAGGGTGCCGCCAGCAGTATGGGAGAGGAAATGAGGAGAGGAAGAGATGTCGTGTGGGGACGAGGGAGTGCCACTGGGAGAGGGAGTTGGCTAAGGAAGAGAGAGTGGAGGAAGAAGCCCTAACTTCCTCTATTTATATGGAAGACGACTATCGGGCCTCGTCTGTGCCTGTTGGGCCTCAGGCATTTTAGGAGGTGGGCCTTATAGTGTGCCCGCCTTCGAAAATCAATTTATGGAGGCGGGCACCTTAAGATGACCGTCTCCAAAAATATGCTATTTTTGGAGGCAATTGTCATAAGACGTCGGCTTCCGTAAATCGATTTTCTGAGGTGGGTGACCGCCTTCGTTAATAAATGGACACCGTCTTGCAAAATCATTTGTGTAATAGTGCAAAACTCTGCGTGAGTTCTCTGCTCCAAGCACCAAGAACATTCGCACTAGACCAAAACTCAAAACCAATAACCTTGAGTTTGAGCTCAAGCCAAGCCTCATCAACATGGTGCAAGCTACTCCATTCAGTGGAAAGGCACATGAAGATGCTAGTGCTCATCTTTAGAATTTTCTAGAGATTAGTAGCACAATCGTCATCAAGGATGTTGCTCAAGACATCATATTACTTGGCTTGTTTCTATTCTCACTAGTGGGAAAGGCGAAGCAATGGTTCTACACCAATAAAGACAAAATCAATACATGGGCAAAGTGTTCAAAGGCCTTCTTAGAAAAGTTCTTCCCAGTAGGCAAGACCAATACCTTAAGAGGAAATATTTCCAACTTCCAACAGCAAAAGGGAGACACCATTCTAGAAGCATGGGAATGTTTCCAAGAATATGTTATAGATTATCCTCATCATGGAATGGAAGATTGGTTGCTCATGCAAAGTTTTTGCCATGGATTAACTCAGAAAGCTCATGAACAACTTGATGCCACTGCTGGAGGATCATTTATGTCACTCACCCTTGGAAAAGCTAAAACTCTTATGGAGAAGATAGCCTCTAATCAAGGCTGGTCATCATGCAACATCCAATCATGCAATAAGAGTGAAGAAGTATCAATGAGGTGTGTGCATTATCAACCAAGATGGACGTATTGTTGAATTGGCTTGAACAGCGAGCCAATTACAAAAAGGATTGTTAGGCCATTCAAGATGCTTTCAATGCTCAAAACACATGTGGAGAATATTTGGGGGTTGAATTCCCTAAATATCAAGAGGATGTAAACATCATTGGCAACAATTTAGGTTCACAACAATAGAGACAAGGATGGGATCAACAACAACGGTCAGCTTACCAAGGTAAGTACCCAGGTAACAATTATAATTCTTTTAATTCCAAGCAACCATCCTTGAGAGACTTAATCTTAAAACAATCTAGGATTAATGAGAATATTTCTAAAAAGCTTGCTTTTAATGATAAGGTCCTAGAAAACATAAATACTAAGATGGATAGTTTTTCTTCTGCCATAAAAGACCAACTTAGCTATAATAAAAAGATAGAATCTCAATTAGCCCAGTTGGCCGCTACTCTGCCTTTTGCTACTAACCTTGAAAAGGTCAACGCTATAACCAGAGGAGGTGGCAAGTCTACTCGTGATTCGCCGTATCCGACAAGGACAGGTAAGACACAAGTGGTAATACATGAAGAGGAGAAGAGAAACGATGAAGTTGAAGAAGTTGAGACACAAGAGTGAGAATTACAACAAGATTTTCTTGACACTACGTTCCTACCGTTTCCATGCAGAAATCAAAAAGCCAAAATAGATGAGCAGTTTGGTAAGTTTGTAGAGGTAATTCAAAAGTTATATATCAATATTCCTCTACTAGATGCTATACAGGTACCCACCTATGCGAAGTACCTCAGAGACATCCTCAACAACAAAACACCACTGCCCACAACTAAAGTAATTAAGTTGATGGAGGAGTGTAGTGCGGCCATCCTAAACACATCACCAGTTAAGAAGAAGGATCCGGGGTGTCCCACTATCGATTGTTCAATCGAAAGCCAGAACTTTGAGAACGTGTTATATGATCTTGGAGCAAGCGTTAGTGTCATGCCCAAGAAGGTCTTTGACAAGCTCAACTACTCAACACTTACACCAACATCGATGTGTTTGCAACTAGCCGACCAATCGGTCCGCTACCCTAAAGGAATCACCGAGAATATTTCGGTAAAAATACAAAACTTCTTTGTTCCTATGGATTTTGTAGTACTTGACATGCAGGAGGACATGAAGACACCCCTCATACTTGGGAGACCCTTCCTGAGTACTATAAATGCCCACATTGATGTTGGAGCCTGAGAAATCAAATTTCATATTAATGGCAAGGAAGAGCGATTTGCCTTCAAGTCAAGACCAGAACAATGCTCTAATTTGGAATGGTGTAAGAAACAAATTCATCCATCAAGGTCTCCATCTCCGAGATCGAAGGACGCACCCGAAGAATAAACATGAACGGAGAAGTCCAGTTCGGTGGACTAAAAATACCAACCCTCACCGGAAGGTAACTCAGTAGTTATCTATAATTATTTTTTGCATTATATTTTACTTTGGCATATTTACTTTTCAACACCTACATTATAAAAAAAAATTCTCATCATTGCATTATAAAAATTCAAACCCCATATAAATAATTTTTACGGAGCATAAAAACCCCATGAGAAATATTTACCATGGAGGCATAAAAATTTAAAAATACCATCATTCACCTTCTTATATTTCAAAGTATCATAAAATATTTTTACTTTGCATCTATACACATGTGTATATGGTAGAAATACGGGAGACACATGGGACCCACTCAACCACTACCCATCACTTCTATTTCCACTCAACCACCACTATCACTTCCATCATCTCTCCACCAGCCATTCTGGTCATATCTCCACGGAATGAAGCACCAAAGGAGCAGATATTTTCTTTAACCATGAAGCAAGGATCATCAGGAAAATGGAGAGGCCATTTGGCCATGATGTGGGGCTGGCCAGCCCCACCACTTGGCTAGCTGGCTTGGTGCTCTCCCCCTTATAAATACCTCCCCTCCTAGTTGCTCAACTCACTCACTCACACTGCAATCCAACTTCCTGAGTTTGAATTTCCAATTCTAAATCTCGTAGTTTAAAATTCTCTTGGTAGAAGTAGTTTTGGAGTGAGAAAACATGGTGAGAAAGTTGAGAGTGAAAGTGTTGCTAAAATCTTGAGTAAGAGAGAGAGAGGTGCTGCTAAAATTTGAGCTAGAAAGAGAGGGTTTAAGAGTGATAGTGCTGTCCACATTAAGAGAGAAAATTAAAAAGAATTAGGGTGGAAGTCATGCCAAAATATTAATTAGAAACATTATTTGGGCAATCTCGGACGACTAACCCTCTAGACGATAGACTTTTGGATGGCTAACCGCTAATATTTTTATTCTCCTAATCCCGTTCCATGAGTTGTGTTGTCTTTTGTCTATTTTGCAGGAAAATGAGCAAGATCGTTGGAAAGCTCAAGCATGTAGTGTCGTTCCGCTCAACGAGAGGTTCGTCGTCCCGAGCAAGCACCGACATGGAGGTTGATCCTCCATCTCCCCCTGCTGGAGCGTCGTCCCATTCAGCCCCCATAGAGAGAAATGTTCTCTTGCAAGAGAAGCAGCTCAAGCTCCGGGACGATACGGAGAAGGACATCTACAAGAAACTAAAGACCCGGAGGTTCATCCTCACTCCCGCTTATGATCCAGCCCTACTACAAGCCACAGGTATGAATACTGAATTGGAAGTCATTTTTAAGGTTGTAGGATGGGAGGATGTTTGGGAAATTAATGAGCCAGGGTCTAAGCTTTTGACTGTTGAATTTTTATGCACCTTCAAACCCACTGATTCGGAAGTATCATTTAGACTTTTTGGAAAAGATTTTTCTATCCCATGGAAATAGTTTAGTGAACTTTTAAGACTTCATGCATAATGTGTGATTGATGTGGACACTACTATACAAGACTTTGATAGAATGAAATTTTGGAGGGAAATATCTAAAGAACTTACTTGCTACCGTCCCTGTACTAATGAAATTCATCACCCTACTTTGCGATTCATGCATAAATGGCTAGGTTTTTCTCTTTTTCCTAGGAATGATTTTCGCACTGTTAGGAATGATGAACTTAAACTGCTCTATGCCATGGTCAAAAGAAGAAAGATTTCACCAGTCTAGATTATGATGAAACAATGGAAAGAAATTCCAGATCTTAAGGAAGATGTTGGGTGTACTTCTTTGGTCACCCGCATAGCTAAAAATTTGGGTCTTTTAGAAAATGCTTCTGTTGCTTACATCGATGACATTCCCTGTTGGCTTATCGATTATGAATATTTTAACCAAGCACACATGTTAAAAAGGGTAAAAACAGGAAGCTTGTCATGATGTATATGGATTATACAAACTAAATCCCATTACCAGACCAAAACCTTCATCTATATGCGGTGCAGTCTTTTGTCTTTGATTTGTAGAAAAAGGAAGCAACACCTCACTAGAGCCCTTCTATGAGACTCACGCGCAACCTGCTGCCATGGTACCGTGGTGACGATCCCATTTCTGAAGGACCTACCTTCACTAGCTATGCAAGATGGGACCAACCGGGTTCTTCCCGCATGCACCAGTCTGAGCATGCTGGGTGGGAATCTTCCCACATGCACCAGCCCGAGCATGTTGGTTGGGAGCAGCCTGCTCCTCAACATGCTGAGAGCTCCTAGCATCAGGGCTCAAGTGCACAATGGTAGGATGGCAACTTTGACTACTATTAGCAGTAGCCATATGAGGAAGTCTCGAGTGGCCATCAGCGAAGACATATGTCCTTCTTTGCCTATGGCTACCATGACCAACCCATGGGCTATCATGAGCAGTAGATGGAGCACCCCTGCCTCGACAACAGGCTCACCACCATTGAAGAGAACCACATAACATTCAGAACCAACTTCACCAACACACCCAGTGGCAAGCAGAGGCAGGAGAACGCCTCGCCACCATTTAGCAGCACCTGGAGTAGGAAAACGAGAATTTGCGATACTTGTTCCAGGGTCTCCACATCGACCCACCTTTCTGAGAGAACGAAGCAACACCTAGCTAGGGGAGGAGCCCCCGTTTACCGAAGGTAAGTTTTCTCTTCCTAGCATTTTATTATTTTCTTTAGTTTATTTTTCAAGTTAAAAATAAATAAAAAGAGTGTGTATATAGTTTAAGTTTAATTAAGGTTGTTTAAGATGTGTTTTAGTTTTTGGGAGCTAGATAAAAAAACTTGAAGATGATTTCACAAGATGGAAATGATGAATAGTTGCTCTGTTATAATTCCTTTCAAGTACCTAGTTTTTAGCCTTGAATTCTCCCGAGTTTTAGATGAAATTGATTTGACATTAGAATTTGCTCTAAACTTGAAACTTGTGGGTAGCATATGCTTGATCTAAGTTGAGGTAATTGACGAATATGATACGAGAAGGTCTGAGCTGCTATTTATCTTGTTCAAAGTGACACTTGAATTCTAGAGATTTATCTTTTGAAAAACATAAAAATATAACATGATGAGATAATGTATGACAAAGCTTGAATTCTTACCAGAGCCAAATATGACATTCAGACTAGGAAAACTTCCACTCATATATGACTAGTAAAACTTTCACTCATATATGTTGCTTGCATTGCATTGAGTTTAGTCAAGCTTTGTTAATGCCTTATGAGAGTTTTGTCATGCTCTTAAAATCAAGATCACATACACACCACCCACATATGCACTACTCCTACACTAGGGGTAGGCGCAAAAACATGCACTCCATCTAGATCCACCCAAAAATGTTTCACTCCTACACAGGGAGAAAACACCAAAAACATGCTTGATAGGTTTTCCACCAAATAAATGCTCCAAGGTCTTTTTGCTATCTCTCAAAAGTTTTGTTGTAGAAAAGAGGCATGGGCTATGCAAAAAGTTATTCATAAAAAAAGAAAAGAAAAAGAATTGAGAAAAAATGGACAAGTGTCCAAGATATTAAAACAATGGGTACTTAGTGCCCGCCTAAAAAAAAGAAAGAAAGAAATGAATAAGATAGCCCTTGCTCTCTAGCAAATGTTTCCATGTTCCAAATGAGAGATATGTTTTCAAGGAGCATAGTAGAATTAGGCTAGCCACCATATTCCATAAACATGCACATCTTGATTTGATTGTATGACTCAACTCTCTTTGAATCCATTGTTTGACTTTACAATATATGTATCGCAAGTATGATGTCTCATACATTTACCACTCCTATGAGCTCCATATAAGCCTTAGTTGTAGGAGAAGAAAAGGCATAACATCACTATTGCCTTAGTAAGGATCCACAAATACCACATATATATGAGAGACTTGAGAGTGTCATACACAGAAATCTCTAAGTTTTATTTTGAAAACTTGTAAAAACTAAGGAATAATGGTTGAACAAAGAACTTGAGACATAGTGCTTGACTTGATCGTTCTGTCTGTTAATTGCTCAAGACCCAAGTAAAGGCTAAGAAGCCCCATGGTTGAAGGTAATATGGGTGAGTTTGAAAGTCAAATCAGTTAATTCTAATCCGGAGGAGACTTCTTGTTTGAACGAATGTGTACTTTTGAGGAGTGAAAGCATCGACGCAACTCCTGATCCATTTACTGAGTTTAGCTTTGCTTAGGGACTAGCAAAGGTTAGCTTGGGAGAGTTTGTTGATGGCAGTTAACAACAATTATAAATCATCAATATAACATGCATAAGGGCATAAATATAATCACTAATGAAGGTCTAGGGGTTTAAACTAAAAAATTCCACTAGTTTTGGTGAATGTAGCACCCGGTTTTAAGAACAAAACCAGATACACACCATATGTGAGCCTAGGAAGTCAAATCTCACATATAGCTACAAATAAGGGTAATATCAAAAGACAATGCTTAAATACATAGCGTATTAGTATAAAGAATATAACCTCAGAGTATAGACAGCAGAAAGACAACTCTGATCTTCAGGCGAAGACTCCAATACCATAGGGACAACTGACTGGTTGATCACAAGCCTAATCCTCCAAACTCTAGCAATCTGGTACCCATCCGGGATTTTTATCCAAATAATTGAAAAATAAAGCAAGCGTAAGTACACGTCGTACTCAACAAATATAACATGGGGTTCATAAGGCTCAAGTGGCTAACACTGGTTTAACTGCGATTAGCTTTTAATGAGTCATCTTTTAGCAATTGAGTAGCAACAAGTTTATCATAAGCCCATATAAACACAGGACCAGGTAAACATGAATAATGAATAGCATAAACTGTAATCATTAATGAGCATATTCATCATCAGTATCATCCATGTTCATCATCATTAACCATTAGTGATCATCTATTCCATAAGGGTTCCAAGGCCGCTCATGACCGTGAGCACGGCTGATATACCAGTTTTACACTCTGCAGAGGTTGTACACTTTCACTATGAGACATGATTTACCCTTTCGCCCGAGGTAGCTAATCTCTTGACCCACTTCCAAGGAAGGTCGACAGGGTTCACTATGAAGCCTTTCAAAGGTTCGTCTAACAAGTTAGGGCCATTAGATTCACTCGGCAAACAGATGTAGGAACCCCTCTTCCCGATGCCACAATGACACGCAGCCTATACACAAGGGGACAGAGGTTGTCCTATACCCGATTCATCAAGCCATTCTTATGCCAATAAAGGTAACCACTAACAAGCTATAAAAGGTCCTCATACTGAGCTAAAGCTAGAGCCATGTAGCCCTCACAGTTGTACTATAAGTCCCGGATGATCACTTACAGATAAGTCCTTAGGGAGAGGAATCTAGAGCACCATAAAATAGCCCAATGCTCTAGCCCCATTGTTCCATGTTGCTAAAAAGCATCTTTTAGTGTTTACTGCATATACCAATAGTCAAGTTACAAGATCATGGCTTTAGTTGAGCACTAGCATCATACTACCCAATGCAATACCCCATAGGTATCAAGGTACAAGGTAACAAAGTATTAGGAAATCCTTAGTGGTAGTCAAGGTAGACACATGCAGTATGAATTAAATGATTAAAGGTGTATAGGACAATAAGGAAGATCCCATGCTATACTTGCCTTAAACTTAGATCCTTCTTCAAGTCCTAAACTTCAAAGATCTGCTTCTTGATTCACCATGTATAACTCACCAACTGGACAAGATCATAAAGCACCACACAAGCATCCATGCAATAATACATGAAGCAAACAATAGATTTAAATTAGAACAGTACACCAAATATAAAATCAAGATGCAAAGTTTGTAAAACAAATCTACGTCTCGCTACGAACACACAGACGCGAAGAGCACGCTAATCGGAGCTACAGTTGAAAAGATACAACTACCGAGTGATCTACTCATAAAACTATTAACTTCATGTGTTTTAATGGTATAAAACATATAAAAGATATTTTATAGAAATTAAGTAAAATTTAAGTTTGAATTATAATACTAAAGTAAAACAAATCATATTTTATTTATAAAACCTAGTTGCATAATTATTAATCAAGATATGATTTAAACCATGGAATTCTAGAAATAGTGACATGGTAACCACTGTTACTAATGCGTAGATCTTATTGCTATGAATCTAACGCAACTTGAATGGACTAAAACGGAGTTAAAACGTAGAAGATATGAAATAAACAAGATTTCCTTTAATAAAATAATAGATTAAATCTAACCTCGAATTTTAAAAGTTGAAAACCTACTTAACAGTAGTATGAACATGTAGATTATGAAATTACGAACCTAACACAAGTTGAACGTGTCAAATCGGAGTTCAAACAAAGAAGTTATGGCTAAAACAAAATCAGTGGCAAATCTGTAAATAAGTGAAAACATATTTTTGAAGTCAACTAAACGAAATACGCTTTTAAAAGAAGAAAGCGTAAGCTGTGAAATACACAATGGACCGTGGGTTCCAATTGGAAGAAACCGAGGGGCTCTTTAATAAAAATACCAGTGAAAGGGTATCTTCTAATCTAGGCCACAGATCTGAAAACGGACGGCTAAAATTCATTGGGAGGGGGAGGGGTGACCGGCACTGTAGCCGATGGCGGCGCCATTGCTAGAAGACAGAGAAGGTCACCAACGTTGTTGAATAGGAGCCTACGGGGCACTTTCGCATGAAGCAAGGGCACTAGAAGATAGATAAGACCACTGCGAACTCGATTCTACGATATATTGCATCTATTGGCGAACGGAGACGGCGAGCGACGACCTATGGCAGCGGCGGAGCAGTTACGGCACGGGGAGACCAAGACAACGCGAGAGAGAGGGAGAAAAGGGGTTGTGCGTGCTCGCAACTTCAATGCAAATCTCGGGAACAAGCTTACCGTGACGGAGGGGCGTCCAATAGGCTCGACGACGTCGGCTCCTCCCGGCGGGGTCCAGGCGGCGGCGAGGCTAGTGCTCCTAGGCCTTGGTGGGGGATGGAAGGGGCGTGGAGGACCACTATTTATGGGACGGCCTAGCGTAGCTCGCATAGTAGGGGAGGAATCGAGAGCGGCACGGACGCGGAGTCCATGGCAGCGGCGGTAGAGTCCGGCTCGGTGACGGACCGAGGTAGGAGGCGGAGCTGACGGGCGGGCCCGGGGTGGCAGCGGGACAATAAGGAAAGGAGAGGCGTGGGTGCGCCTACTGGTGGGCCGCGGCCATCGGCCCAAGAGGAAGCGGCACGCGAGGAGGAAGAGCTGGTCTGCGGAGCTGGGCCGACACGAGAAATAGGCCACGCAAAAAAAACGGAGGAGGAGAGAGGGGTTTTTTTTCCAAATCTTTTTCCAATTTGTTTTAAAAACCAAATTCAAATGTAAACCAAATCAAATTTGAATAGGATTTCAAATACACTTCTTCAATTCAAATAAAAATGAGAAATGTTGGTAAGTTTTCAAAAATAATTTTTCACAACTTTTGAATCCTTTTATTTTCAAATTTTCTTTTCCTTTATTTCAAAGCAAATTTTAACTTCTTTTGCAAAACCAATTTGAACCATTTTAAATTTTCAATCAAAACCACTCAACCAAATAAATCAAATGCAAGGGCATGTATGCTCAAACATGTTGCTATGCCTTATGATAAATTTTAATTTAATGAAAAATCTTTATTTTCCTATATTTCATTTGCACAAAAATCCCAAATTAAATCTTTTTAGCTCTATTTCCAAAAATTCAAATTTTAGGGTGTTATAATTCTACCCCCCTTAAGATGAATCTCATCCCCGAGATTCAGAAGACGTCGACTAGGAGATAGAATACTCTATCTTTCAATTCTTCCTTACTTCCTCGTGTAATTCCATCTTCTCGACAAGGATCCCACTTTACTTTGCATATCTGTTGATCTTACTCTAATTAACCTACCAAACTGATTCCAAGATTCTGACAGATACTCCAAACAACGCTCAGGTATCTCCAATCATTAGGCCACCTTTCCTTTTTAGTCCATAATAGCAATTCCTTTTTCTTAAAATATTCACCTTCCAACAAAGCCTGATGATTCTCTTGATCAGAAGGGGATTCTACTACTAATCTTTAAAATATTTAAGGATTTTGGTTAAGTTGCTCGACAACTCTTAGTCCATGGTGTCGTTCGAATCTTCTTAGCATAACTCTCTCTTGCTAAAGAATCGACAATGACTTTTGCTTCTCCAAATGATTGCACTTTTCCAAGTCATAAAACCTTGATTGCTTCAATCCAACAATGATGTCACAAGCTCATTCCAACGAGGATTTCACAAGCTCAGGACCAACTTGGTGAAGATGTTCTGTAGATTCTTGTGATCCTCCTAGATATCACTTTTACTTCCTAGAAGATATTACTACCATGCTCCACAATGGATAACTCCAGATAACATGTTAGGTAGTTCAACTCACGCTTCCTTAGTTGACTTAATGAACTAGCCACTACTTTTCTTCGCATATAAGGACACATTCCACACCTTGACAGGGTGCATCCTAGCGGATATAAAGCACTTGTCCAGACCTGGCAAAGCTAATACATAGGTTTTACTTCAACCTCTTCTTGGACATTTACCTGAGGTATTTTGATCCAAACTAACTTAATACCTGTTCTAGTAGCATTATCAATATCTTGATGATCATGGTTAAACCTCCCTTGAACCTTTAATCAAACTTCATTGAAACTCCAAGTTTCTCTCACATCTTTGGGTGCCACCATGCTTCTGTTGTGCAAACTAGAACGTAGGACACTTCATCTTGTAAATTCTTCACTTGGCTACCCCCTTAAGAAAAGATCAATAGGGTAGCTTGCACCTTCTTCTAGATGGATTAACTAGCATAAGGACATCCTGACATCGCAAAGAAACTCTCGTGTAGGGGCAAGAACAAGAAATCTGAAGTTCCTCGCGAGCAGAAAAACAACAGCGCAGTAAAACAGCTGTAACTCTCATTCTGTTAATCTAATGAAGTTGTAGATTATACCGTTGGAAAGCTTATAAAATTACCTACAACTTCTTTATAGAACAATTTTTCCAAATTCTGCAGTTAACTTGGTCGAAAACAGTGCACAAGAGAAACTGTTCCAGGTTCCAAACAGCACAAATGCATCGCCTTGTGATTTTCGTATCTCCATAACTAAAATAGCTATCAAGGTGATTCTTGCGCTCAGGGAAAGATATCGAAGTCTACTGTTGTCCAGAATTTTCTCATGATTTTTAGTCATCTAAGATTAGAGATATAAGCTAAAGAGTGCATACTGCTCCGAAAAGATAGGATAGGAAAAACAGAAGAAAACCATAACCCAACTATTTATTTCACTAATCCTTATACCTTAGGCCTATAAGCTGAATGAAATTGTGGGAACACCCAACAATATCATTGCAATCATTACAAAGATTCAAAACAATCATAAGCATAATGACAATTCAACAAGCAATAAAGATGCACAATTCAATCACTGACTCAACTTGCGATACTATCGTTTTTATTTCATAAAGGGCACCAACTCCTATTCCTTAAACACGGTGTGGTTACATGAGCCTCTAGGGTAGCATCTCTTGCATGGGAGTGAGAGCGACACATCATCCACTTCATCAATTTCATCATGGGCTTCCTTCGTGTTGCGTGTCACTTATCACTTGCTGGTGGTAGTCCGGTAGTGATCTCACTCTGGCTACTTCCATGGTGTAATTGTTGATTCTTCCATGGGCAAAATTTAGCATAATGTCCTTCTTGTTGGCAATGATAAGACATGATCTTAGCTGTATCTTTTGTGGTGTAAAATTCCACAGAATTGTTGCTAGGTGTGTTGCCAGCTTGCTGACTCTGAAGGTTCATCTTTGTTAGACTTGACCGCTTTTTAGCTCGTTTGATCTTTCAGGGTTGAAACTCCATATAGGTGATCATCCACCCATCTATGCATACCTCCGGTGGAAAGAGTGGAGTAATCTTCTGCCTCTTTAGAGTCTGAGTTTATCTGACTAGGGATTGGAGCTAGATGTGACAATGTAGTAGAACTCGAATATTGATTGCTTCCTAATTCTAGCTCTAGCGAGACTACCTTCCTCTTCGTATCCACATTGTCCTCAGGTACAAGCTGAATACCTTCATACTCAATTCTTTCTCCTGATGGTGTTGTTACAAGAACCAAACGTTGGGCATGCTTAATCACTCCTTTACAGGCAGATAACCATCCCTGTCCTAAGATAACATCAATTTTTATTGACTCCAAAATGATAAGGTTTGCCATGAAGTTCACCCCCTTTATGTCAAGACTAACTTTGGGCATATGTGGTTTGCCTTCACTTCACCTCCTAGAGAGTTAATCATCACCGGTTTCCTTATCGGAAGCATAGTTATCTTATGATCTTCTACATATTGGCTAGAGATAAATGATTGTGAAGCTCTGGGGTCAAACAACACTATGGCGGGAGCTGAGTTTACTAGAATGAAACCATACACAACCTTTTTAGCTCCATGAGTAGTAGTCATATCCACATTATTCGATCTTCCTTGGATGTAGTTTCTCTTTACTTTACTTCCTTGCTCTTGTTTCTTCTTGTCGAAGGCAGTTAAGGACAACGTAGCTTGGTCGCCCTGGCCTTTGGTACCGGTGGTCTCCTCATTACGACCCATCTATATAGATGAAGAGAGAAGGTTCAGAATAGAGGCAAGGTTTTCATAACAGAACAGAGGCTGAAGTGAGCATAACTTTTAGAAAATAACAAGGTTGGAGGGAAAACAAGAAGTAAGCAAAGATAA
Organism: Miscanthus floridulus; assembly: GCF_019320115.1. NCBI lineage: Eukaryota > Viridiplantae > Streptophyta > Magnoliopsida > Poales > Poaceae > Miscanthus > Miscanthus floridulus. The sequence goes on along the minus strand of NW_027096607.1, from coordinate 21,559 downwards.
AAGCATGCTAAAATGTCCAGTTCTATCTAGGCTTGCGTCCTACAGTCAGCATTACTCTGATACCACTTTGTAGCACCCGGTTTTAAGCATAAAACCAGATACACACCATATGTGAGCCCAGGAAGTCATATCTCACATATAGCTACAAATAAGGGTAATATCAAAAGACAATGCTTAAATACATAGCATATTAGTATAAAGAATATAACCTTAGAGTATAGACAGCGGAAAGACAACTTCAATCTTCAGGCGAAGACTCCAATACCACAGGGACAACTGACTGGTTGATCACAAGACTAATTCCTCCAAACTCTAGCAATCTGGTACCCATCCGGGATTTTTATCCAAATAATTGAAAAATAAAGCAAGCGTAAGTACATGTTGTACTCAACAAATATAATATAGAGTTCATGAGGCTTAAATGGTAGACACTGGTTTAACTGCGATTAGCTTTTAATGAGTCATCTTTTAGCAATTGAGTAGCGACAAGTTTATCATAAGCCCATATAAACACATGATCAGGTAAACATGAATAATGAATAACATAAACAATAATCATTAATGAGCATATTCATCATCAGTATCATCCGCGTTCATCATCAATAACCATTAGTGATCATCTATTCCGTAAGGGTTCCAAGGCCACTCGTGACCGTGAGCATGGCTGATATACCAGTTTTATACTCTGCAGAGGTTGTACACTTTCACTGTGAGTCATGATTTACCCTTTCGCCCGAGGTAGCTAATCTCTTGACCCACTTCCAAGGAAGGTCGGCAGGGTTCACTATGAAGCCTTTCAAAGGTTCGTCTAACAAGTTAGGGCCATTAGATTCACTCGGTAAAAAGATGTAGGAACCCCCCTTCCCGATGGCACATGACACGCAGCCTATACACAAGGGGACAGAGGCTGTCCTATACCTGATTCGTCAAGCCATTCTTACGCCAATAAAGGTAACCACTAATAAGCTAGAAAAGGTCCTCATACTGAGCTAAAGCCAGAGCCATGTAGCCCTCACAGTTGTACTGTAAGTCCCGGATGATCACTTACAGATAAGTCCTTAGGGAGAGGAATCTAGAGCACCATAAAACAGCCCAATTCTCTAGCCCCCTTGTTCCATGTTGCTAAAAAGCATCTTTTAGTTTTTATTGCATATACCATTAGTCAAGTTACAAGATCATGGCTTTAGTTGAGCATTAGCATCATACTACCCAATGCAATACCCCATAGGTATCAAGGTACAAGGTAACAAAGTATTAGGAAATCCTTAGTGGCAGTCAAGGTAGACACATGCAGTATGAATTAAATGATTAAAGATGTATAGGACAATAAGGAAGATCCCATGCTATACTTGCCTTAAACTTAGATCCTTCTTCAAGTCCAAAACTTCAAAGATCTGCTTCTTGATTCACCACATATAACTCACCGACCGGACAAGATCATAAAGCACCACACAAGCATCCATGCAATCATACACGAAGCAAACAATAGATCTAAATTAAAACAGTACACCAAACATAAAATCAAGATGCAAAGTTTGTAAAATGAATCTACGTCACGCTACGAACACACAGACGCGAAGAGCACGCTAATCGGAGCTACGGTTGAAAAGATACAACTACCGAGAGATCTACTCATAAAACTATTAACTTCATGTGTTTTAATGGTATAAAAACATATAAAAGATATTTTATAGAAATTAAGTAAAATTTAAGTTTGAATTATAATACTAAAGTAAAACAAATCATATTTTATTTATAAAACCCAGTTGCATAATTATTAATCAAAATATGATTTAAACCATGGAATTCTAGAAATAGTGACATGGTAACCACTGTTACTAACACGTAGATCTTGTTGCTATTAATCTAACGCAACTTGAATGGACTAAAATGGAGTTAAAACGTAGAAGATATGAAATAAACAAGATTTCCTTTAATAAAATAATAGATTAAATCTAACCTCGAATTTTAAAAGTTGAAAACCTACTTAACAGTAGTATGAACATGTAGATTATGAAATTATGAACCTAACGCAAGTTGAACGGGTCAAATCGGTGTTCAAACGGAGAAGTTATGGCTAAAACAAAATCAGTGGCAAATCTGTAAATAAGTGAAAACGTATTTTTGAAGTCAACTAAACGAAATACACTTTTAAAAGAAGAAAGCGTAAGCTGTGAAATACGCAATGGACTGCGGGTTCCAATTGGAAGAAATCGAGGGGCTCTTTAATAAAAATACCAGTGAAAGGGTATCTTCTAATCTTGGCCACAGATCTGAAAACGGACGGCTAAAATTCATTGGGAGGGGGAGGGGTGACCAGCACTGTAGCTGATGGCGGCGCCATTGCCGGAAGACAGAGAAGGTCACCAACATTCTTGAATAGGAGCCTACGGGACACTATCGCATGAAGCAAGGGCACTGGAAGATAGATAAGACCACTGTGAACTCGATTTTGTGATATATTGCATCTATTGGCGAACGGAGACGATGAGCGACGACCTATGGCGGCGGCGGAGCAGCTACAGCGTGGGGAGACCAAGACATCACGAGAGAGAGGGAGAAAAGGGGTTGTGCGTGCTCGCAACTTCAACACGAATCTCGGGAACAAGCTTACCGTGACGGAGGGGCGTCCAATCGGCTCGACGACGTCGGCTCCTTCGGGTGGGGTCCAGGCGGCGGCGCTGAGGTTCCTGGCGGCGCGGCTAGTGCTCCTAGGCCTTGGTGGGGGATGGAAGGGGCGTGGAGGATCGCTATTTTTGGGACTTCCTGGCGTAGCCCGCATGGCAGGGGAGGAATCAGGAGCGGCGCGGACACGGAGTCCATGGCAGGTGATGGACCGATGTAGGAGGCGGAGCAGACGGGCAGGGCCGGGTTGGCAGCGGGGCAATAGGGAAAGGAGAGGCATGGGTGCGCCTGCTGGCAGGCCGTGGCCGTCGGCCCAAGAGGAAGCGTGTGGGTTAAGTGGTCGACATTATGTAAGCATGGTGCTTAGATATTGTTTACCTGCTGATACATTCTGCGCTCTAGGTCGTGTGGTAGATCGCGGATGTGACACTCTCATTGAGTCCTTTGTAGTCCACTCCCCATTTGTAGAGCAAGTAGAGCACAGTTGCGAAGGGAGACAAGCTCTGTTCTTGATCTTCCTTAGTAATGTTCCTTATGCATAGATTCAGAGTTAATTATGCTATAGATGAGAGTGTATATATTTGGATGTATAAAAGACTTAGTAAATAAGGAATGACTTAGGAATCTTTTGCTCTCACCGAATCTCCGGTCTAGCCATACTATATTTTATGAGTCTCTATTTCTATCTCTAGAATTATTATCAATGCTTTATACTTATCATTTATTTGTCATTTGACTTACCCCTGCCATAGCATGAGAGTGGTTTCATCATAAATATACATATTTGTCAATATCTCTATGCCAACAATCCCATAGCTCCTCCCTGTGGGTAAAATAGAAATAACGATACTCGGTATACTTCCGGGTGAAATGCTACAATGATATATTATCTGTGCGCTTGCGGATACTTTACTTTAACATATATAATTTTCTCTGAGTTTACTAGTGTCATTAATAATTACCAACCATGTATTTCTGGCATAATGCTAGGGATGACAACTTAGTAAAGAGTGATGCTAACAAATGTCAATAGTGCATGATTTTCCATCTCTTCCTTGCAAGAGAGGGAATATCGTTCCTACCGGCAGGACATGACCCTACTCACCAACCAATTGGGTGATCTGCAAGTTGGGCACGGGGCCATCCATAACCTCGCTGTCCAAATCAGCAGCGCCTCCAAGCCCTTCAAGAGCACAACGCCATGTAGTGGGCAACATTCCATGCACAGCATGGAATGCACCCACCACCGTATCCACCCTCGGGACCATGAAGAAGGACAAGCTTGGGGGAGGTTCCCTCCACCGCTAAGGTAAGTATTTCTATCTTTGCATGCTGCATTTAAATTAGGTTATTTCCATCATTGCATTGGATTTATATATACTAAAAAATCAGAATATGATAAAGAGACCAAAAATATTTCCCTTTGCTTATATATATGCTTCATGTATGTTTATCTTCCTCATAGAAATGATGAATAGTTGCTCTGTTAATGTTTCTTTAGTACCTAGTTTACAGCTTGATATTTCTCTATGTATGGATTAATTGGCTCATATGAAACCATCATGAACCTAAAACTTTGTGGGTTGCAAGCGCTGTAACTAAGTCTAAGTTGTTGTGAGATATGAAATAGTGAGACAAGAGCTGCTATAATATTGTTCCAAACATGAATGACTATCGGAGTTTTATTTAAATGATGAAAAACCTTATTATTCCTCAACGGTGATAAAATTCTTACCAAAGCCATATATTCCATTTGTTGGTCTAGCCAACAAAATTAAAAGGACGAATAGTGAAAGGGCGAAATGAGAGAGAGAAAAGAGCCAAGTGATCAACTTCCTCTCTCCTTCTCCTCTCCCCCTCTCCCTCACGTCCTTTTATAAGGGATGTGGGAGGGGAGGTTCTCTTTATGCCCCTCGGTGGGTTTGTATTTACCGAAACACTACTAGGGACTACAAATGGACCCCTAGAGAACTTTGTATTTACAAAAATGCCACTAATGGCTACAAATGGCCCCTAAATATTACTTTATGAGCCCTAAGCTACGTATACGTAATTGGGCCCTGAATATGATGGTTGGGGTGCCAAACATTATGACACATCCCAAACAGTAGCCCTTTGGCTCGATCTTGATCGAAGGTTCAAAACCCAATAGATAAATACAACAAAGTGTGTCCCCAATTACAACTTAGATTTGATACACCACTTTTGTCTATATGTGGTTAGTCTAGGGACTACTCTGTCTCTATCTAGTATTCGGCTTGTCTTCAGCTTCTTTGGTGGTGCCCTCTGCTCGTTCCCCCGTGGCCCAGTCCTTGGCGGCTTGCTCCTCACCATTTAGCCTTTATCGGAGAAGAAATTGATGTGGTTAAAGCAAGCAAAGTAGTTGACGTTGGCAAAATAGTCATAGATGATCATGATGCATCTTCAAGCCTCCATTCGTGGGCACTAGGCAAGGCTTTTATCTTCGAGCGAATTGCTTGTCCAATGTGCTCGCCAACCCCTCTTGGCTGGTGCTTTTTTTAAAGGTGGTGATGGCGATCCCTTCACTCCCAAATATTGGCAAAGGTGGTGTCAAAGATGTCAGTGGGGACTTTTTGCCGAAATGTTGCTGAAGGCGTTGTTGATGACACCGAAGTCGATGTCGAACCCCTGAGCAATGGGTCATCGAACTTTTGGTAGCGAAATGGGAAGTAAAAATGAGAGCAAAATGATGAAACAGACCTTTTGGCACTTTTAAATTAATTTGGCACCAAGCCCCGTACCTTTGGAGGTGGAAGGATGAGGAGTGGCAAAAGGAGCCCCTCGGTGATTTTAGCGCACCTTTTGAGGTGACTGGGCGAGGAGAGGCGAAACGCGCCCCTCGGCAATTTTATATTATTTTGGTGCCAACTCATAGTCAATGTTGCCAATGGCGAAGCTTCTTGCCATGATGTTGGTGAAAACCTGGTTGATGATATGTGGTGTTGGTTGTGACACAAAGTTTTGCAAAACATTTACATAGAGGTCGAAATGAATGCAGGCGGTGCTCTACGATTGCTGATTAATTTTGATCTTGGCAAACTTGTTTTTGCTGATACCAGTGGTCCTTCTTAAGCTGCTAGTGCTCTCCTTTCAACGTTTTAATATTTGCTTGGATGGTTCGTGTTACAACTCACGCGTCTATAAGGGGAGTGGATGTCAAGAATGAATTTCGATGTAAGTCCTTACATTCTTGCGATATTTCGCCTCCATATATTTCGTGCGAAGGCGCAAATAAAAATGCTTCAAGTTTGTGAGATGCAAGTCCTCACCATACATGTGATAACGTTTGCATAATGGAGGGTGTATTGGAAATTGACTAAATGTGAGATGTAAAGAAGGTGAAAGTAAGGGTAATGGCCGATACTCATGCTCTAGCAGGGTCCGATGCTTTAGTGCTGGTATGACCGCTTTGGTGTCTTATTCTTTTCTTCTCTTTTTTATTAGGGTGGGAGGCGGTGAAGGGACCCCTCGGCTTTTTCGGATAATTAGTCACTTGATGCTTTTAGATCAGTTTGGTGCCAATCCTCACAGCCTTTTGGGCGATGGGTGTAGGGTCGTGAAATGAGCCCCTCGGTGCTAGCATTTAGATTATTTTGGCGCTGTCGGATACCGTGAGGAGGGGTGCCCTAAGCAAGATCCAAAAAACTGCTTAGACCCTAAAACGAGATCCAATAAGGCAGACGAGGTCCCAGCCAAAAATCTCCTGATTCGCCCAAGGCCCCCTCGCCGAGGCCCCCTCGCCCGAGGCCTCCTCGCCGAGGCCTCAGAAGAAAGTACCGATTCTCCGATTCGCCCGAGGCCTCCTCGCCGAGGTCTGCGGTTCTCCGATTCGCGCGAGGCCGGCTCGCCACCAGCCCCGCGACCACCGCTTTGACTAGACTATTCCGGCTGGACATCACATCTAATCAAGGCGCTCAACCACCCCAACAACCACACGACGGCACAGTACAGCGAAGTGGCAGACCAGCACGTCAGCGCCCTGCCACCCACGACGGGATCGTGCAGGGGTTACCGGCTACTGTGCTGCCTAAACTCCTGCACCAAGGACAAACGCGACGTGGGGAGTCAGAACTGGGTTCCTGTGACCTCGGGACCAGCGAACTGACCGAGTTCCGCCTCGCCCGAGACTCCCGGTAGGGCCTCGGGCGAGCTGGCCATGCTCCGCCTCGTCCGAGGCTGGGCTCGTCCCGCAACCTCGTCGCCTCCGCCTCAAAGGTCGCTCTAGCAGGCTGTCGTATCCAATTAATGCACCCGGCTGCACCCACTACGTAAGCCACGATCGGCAGTACGCCGCGACAGGAGCGACGGGACAACGGTCAAATCGCCTTTTTACCATCCCTTACTGACAATACAGGGTACCGTATCCTGTGGACGCACGTTCCGCACTGTTCCGCCTAAATCAACAACGACGATGACCGCCAAGACCCCGCATTGCCGCCTGCAAAGGCCTCGGCACAGCAGGCCTCGGCACAGCGGGTCTCGGCCTCAGCGCGGCGGGTCTCGGCACAACTGACTACAGCAGCCCCCAGGTCTCGGCACTTCACCAAGTCAACAAATGAACAGGAGCGCAGCATGTCGCCGGCCTGAGAGACCATACCGACTAGACACCGACGGGAACTCCCACGACGCCGCGCTGCTCCGGGAGCAGAATACGTCAGCAAATAGTAGCCTTCTCATGTACTTCTGGCTTCCTCCTTGTGGGTATAAAAGGAGGTAGCCGGTACCATTTCTAGGGGGAGAAGGGGGAACAAGGAAGACGAACACACCGATAGAACCACGCTTCCACGCTGCTTGGGAACAACAGTCTCGAGCAGTCCGCACCACCCTCGCCGAGACCTTGGGACTAGCTCTCTCTCTCACCTAGCTTGTAACCCCTACTGCGAGCACTCAGGTGCAAGGAATACAAGATCGATCTCTCAGACTGGACGTAGGGCCTCGATTGCCTGAACCAGTATAAACCTTGTGTCTCTTTGCATCACCATCCGGGATTAGGGGCACGCAGCACAAATTCACTCGTTGGTTGAGGGACCCCCGGTTCCAAAACACCGACAAAAGTCTTACCAGTGAGGTTCGACCGGATTGATACAGCTATGCTAGTGTCATTAGATTAGATCTCATTAACTAGTGAGTTTATTCAAAATTAAAACTTGTCTTTGAATGCATACTATGTTTAATTGGAATAGAGATAAAACAACCGATTTAGCGGAATTAAGTCATCAATTATGAGATTTAAAGCATAACCAGATCAAATGACGACCAATTAAGATAATATGATGCCAATCTATCTCTATCTCAATTAGTTGATTTGTTATAATTAATAAAATATTAATTATAACAAGATCGATAACTGGTGAATCAACCAAAAAACAGCAAGGAAAATCTTATTAATCTTGGCAGATTCGATAACTAGTGATATTGTATTAAACAAGTTATTTAACATAAGATCGATAACTTTGATCTATATTATGATTAGTAAGAGATTAATCAGCTGATGCATTCTTACAAACTACGATACAGATTGATAACTAACTTATATTATGGCTCATAAAAGATCAATCAGCTAATGCAGCTTTACATGCATAATACAAGTCGTGATGGTACTCACAAGCAAGCTGGAGGTTGATCAGTCGATGCATCCCTGTTTGCTGAAGAACTGCCGAAAAGCTACATTACTCCTACTCCTAAGGATTGGCGTAAAGCCAAAAAAAAAAAGTAAAGACTAATTTTAATTGATATATGTATATGTTACAATGTACCGTAACCCTTTATATTTATAGGGGTGCTGGACTTCGCGTACAAGGACTAGAGTAGCCGAACAAAACAAATCTAATCTAAGTCGGTTAACTCTCACAAGTACAGGTCCTAGACTTGTTCGGCCCAATAACCGGTCACGTATGAATGTGGCCAGCTAAGTACGTGACCGCGTTTACGTGTCTTGCATCCACGCACCACGTCCGGATGGATATCTGCCTTGGTAATTTCCTTCGCGGTCTCCTATTTTCCAGCTGCCCTAATCCACATGTTGACATATGTGATAATCTTTCTATTTTTCCTCACATTAAAAAGGTGTCTTTCTATTTTCTTGTACATCCCGGCCAAACAATATTAAAATATTCCTACTTGACATGGTCAAATATGTTAATTGACCATACTTAGCTAAAAATGTAAGTATGGTGATTAGGTATACGTGTATATCTCCTTTGCTTTATAGAAATGCTATACAACACACATGTGTTTTAGCAAAAAAACACATGGATTTTTTTATCTCTCTCCCTCTCTCTCTCTCACCGGTGACCACCGGCGCCGGCGCCGGCAACCGGCGAGCTCGCCACGGCGCCCGCGCCGGCCATGGCAGTGGCGGTGGCGGCGGCGCCCGCACCCAGGCCCGACGCGCCTCCCCGCGCCCGCGCCGGCCATGGCAGTGGCAGTGGCGGCGGCGGATCTTTGATTTGTCCTTCCATAGAAAAAAAATTAATGATCTGTAATCTATGATCTGTGGAGGCTGAAGGTAGAAGAAAGGTGGAGGCTGTTGGATCTTAATCCTATGATGCAAAAAACTTCATGTGTTAAAACTGCATAAAACACATAGTTGTGTAGTAACAGACTCCTGCTTTATTCTCGCTAGCAACCACGTCCAACTGCTGCACGAAATCCTTGCATGTTACTTGGATACGGAAAACTGAATATAATATTCCTAATAATCCTTCTGGCCGGCGGGTTAATCTCTGCATAATTCTATACCTCCATGCTAGATTCCGGTCCATATTTTCCTCTTTCTCCATATCCGAATATGCAAGTAAAATCAGGTTGCCTGCACATAGGTTCCTGTACTTACGCGAGACGTATGTACGCACACCTGCTGAATTTGGACTTTGATTTCCATACCATTCATGCGTCAAACAGCCTGCTGCCGAGAGATGGTTTGCCTTGTATCAGCTCTACATTATCATATCTTTTCCTTACTCGGCAATGAGATGATTTAGTTTAAGCAATCTTTTGGCTTTCCTTGTTTTTTCCTTATCTTCACATGGGGAAGTCCTCGACGTGATGCATCTCAAAATAATATTTCTTGACCGATGAGGAGCTCCTGGACGTTATGTATCTCCAAATATACGTGAAGCACCTCGTGTTGTTCTTTCCCAATGACATTTCCTTACTATGTATGAGCATCAGCGTGAAGCATTTGAGTTTATTTGGACAATTTAGTTGGTGATCGGCTAAGAAATTAAGTTATGAAGTTCGAGCAAAACATGATGTTGTTGGTGGATGTGTGATCTGTCATGCGCCAGGAACAGGAATGACACGATTAGCTGTTGTATATTTATCCATACAAACTCGCGAAGTTGTAATTGCACTATTGCAGTATATCATATACTCTCTACTCCTAGTCTTATTCCCTAAATAGAAGTGGCTATCTCAAGGTGTGATTGTCAAGCAATGCTATCGTTTTTCTTACACGTTTTGTTGTAAAATTCTGCAGTGGCAAGAACGATCTACGCACGTAAGGAAACCTAAAGTGGAGGGTTAGTTTACTCTAGTTTTAGTCTTGCAGTTGTCGAAAACATTCTGCACTACCTGTAGAATCATGATGCTACTCACTGCACTAGCATACTTACTACGCTAGCAAAGGTCAGGGAGAAAGAAAGGCTTATCTGAGCTTCATGGTGGCTATTAAAGGCTTTAGGCCCATCAATCTATATCAAATTATACATAAAGGGTTTGGGTTTAAGGCTGAACGACACGTGAGGGCCCCCGTAGCAAGCCACTGTGGTGGACCCTCACCACAGAAAATAAATTTAATATCCGTCCACACGGCCTCTATGTTAGATATTAAACTGATAAGAACAGCTGCTACAATTGATCCTAGCAGAAAGAAAATATAGCCGAGAAAGGTATGCTTTGGCTAGGGGCCCTGCGTCTCCTTACGTAGCGCCTCCGCGCCACCGTGCTGCTTGGCTTGGCGAGGTGGGATTAAACAGGTGAAGCTGACCGCACTGCATGCGAGCGCGTCTGCTATGTCGGTCGAGTGCTATGTTAATGGGCCGCGGCCCAGCGGGTTGCCGCCTTCTCTAGTTATTAGTTAGGCCCACCAGTAGCGCAATGGTCGAAGTCTCCTAAAGGCATGTTTGGATGAGTTATTCTTAAAAATCAGGTTTTGCCTCTAGTTTCTAAAATTTAGATTCTGACCAAAAACTGGTGTGGGTGTTTGGATCCTCTAGTTTTTAAGAATCTTGCTTCATTTATTGCTCACAAAGTCACAAGAAACTGACAAAAGCTGGATATCAACAGCTTCTTGGTTTTTAAGAATCTAACAAAAAATTGACACAAGAACTTGGACAAAAACTAACCTGTTTGGACCCCACCCAACTTTCAAAAACCTGATTCTTAATAACTGGTGGGATCCAAACAGGGCCTAACAAAACAGATGCGGCTCCAATTCCTATTTCTTTGTAATATATGTGAGTTGTCAAAAAAAATCCTATATTTCTTTATTGATAAATTGAATCATTCTCTCTTTTTTTGGCCAAGTAGTAATAGTGTTCTTATACCGATTATATAATTACTGTATCTGAATAGTTTCTATAAAAAGATACTATATTATGCGGTATGGATGAATAAAGTATCGCTAATACTCTTGTGGGGGAATTAGAAAAGCATGCAGGTATCTGTACGTACTTACTTCATCCATAAATAACTGTCGCTGTTGGTGTATGTGCCGCAAGTTTGTCTCGATTTGTAGAAAATACGTGCAACATTTGTATCTCTAAATAAATTTATTTAAAAACTATATTCAAATATATTTCCAATAATAATACTTATGTACCATAAATGTTAATATTTTCTAATATATATTTAGTCAAAATTGTTTGTCCGGAAATGAAAACTATGGATGTTTAGAGACAGAGGGCGCATGCTTGCAACTCGTTGGCTTGAAAACGACATATACTACTTATGCTTGCAACTTCTTGTTTCTCCGTCGCATCTGCTGCCACTTGCTTTTGCCGCCGGCCGGCCGATTAGCCGTTTCTGCGGGATGGGACACGGGAGGCGTGGGCGCCTGCCCAAGTGTGCGGACGGTGCCAGCCTGCTGGAATTCAGGACCGCCGTCCCTGCGTGCCGTGCGAGATCTTGCAGGCCGTTCAAGACAAAAGTAGTGTAGTAGTAGGCTGCCAAATCCTCCAAGCCTACGTCCTGACCAAATCCATCGGTGATCTATCGGTCACGTGATCTGAAATATCTAGCGATTTTTGCTGGATGTGGGCAGGCAGGAGGAACATGTGCGCTGTTGTTTGCTTCTTCCCCTGGCTCTCCATCGACTACTGGGCTGTTGTTGTCTGCATTTGACGAGCAACAGACCCTATGGCATAGGGTTCTCATGCTTCAATCATGGGCGGAGCTAGCTAGGTGACCACAATGAATTTTGGTTTATAGTTAAATTGTAGTAGATCAGCTCTAGAAAACTATGAAGATTGCATATGACCACTCTATAATTTGTTTTACATCTAAGATGGATCACCTGACTCTAAATCTTAGATATAGCATAGGGCTTCAATAGGTTGTTAGAGAAAATTTCTTGAGCGAAGCTTAGAGGAGATTCGCATGGCGCCTGGGATTTGTTTCCTTGGAACTCAGGTCCCTGGTAGCCTTGCCATCCAAAAGAGGTGGCCTGACTATATGGGCTTGTTTTGATGGTGCCTCCCAATCTGGATCCTCAGGGCGTCCACAACAAGGTAGCTCCTAGCTTGTTGCTGGTACGGAGGAAAGAGTGAGCATAAAGCAGCTAGCAAATGGGATACTAGATAGTCTCGCACGGAACCCAGTAACTTTCTCTCACACAACTCTTTTGTTTCATTGCATTGATTTTCATTCCTTTTATTTTTATTTCTTCTCTCGCGTACAAGTCAACTAGCGATTCAAGGAAAGTGTTGGGGACGCCCTTAGGGTTGATGGTTAGCTATGAAAATTAGCTAGGGCCCTGTTTCAATTCAGAGGTAATAGTCAACTACTAGGCTTACCAACCATCCAGTGATTTTAGCTAGTTCCCTAGCTAATACAACCAACAGTTGTTAACATTAGGGGATCTAAATGATCCAAAAACTCCTATATCGAGAGACTGGCATGCTAATTTTATTGGTGTAGAAGTCCCGTCAGGAATAATGTCACATGAGAAATTTAGAACGCGTTCGGCTGGTAGGGTCCCAGCTCGTTTCCGCTTGTTTCAGCTTGTTTCAGCTTATTCTCTCTCACATAATACTATTCAACCATCCAAAATCATTCAAAACCAGCCAAAACCGTACCAGCCGAACGGGCCGTTAGTTTACAAAATATTCTTGATTCTCTGCATAAGTAGATTAACCGCGGACAATTAAGTGTCCACCTTATTCTTGAGGCAGGCGTGCACGCTCACGTGGGCATCAGATTCCTCCCCTCACCGGACCCGCTGCTCCACCCAACACAACGGTCGTGAGCCGCCCACCGTACCGCCCTGTGGGCCCGCGCACTCTGGAGTCTCGACGGGGTGGCGGACGCTTCAGGGCCGCACGAACCCGGCGTAAAAACATCATTACGGCCTTGTTTAAAGTTTAAGATGTTACATCGGAGTGTCATACGAGAGTGTTCAGATAGCATAAAAAGTTCTTAGTACTCCACGAGACAAATTTAATAAACTTAATTAATCTGTCATTAGCATATGTTTACTGTATCTTTATTGTAGCACCACATTATCAAATCATAGACTAATTAGGCTTAAAAAATTTATTGGTGCAAAATGTGACCAATAAGTAAATATTTGTAGTTTTGCCGTGCGTTGTGATCGGATGTAGCCTAATACACGATGACACGGGATTTATACTGGTTCAGGTAACGTGCCCTACATCCAGTTTTTAGTGGGTCGGTGACTTTATTCCTTAACCCAGGTGCTCGAAGTTTGCTGTGGGGTTACAAACAAGTAAGGAATGAGAAGGAAGGTTTTAAAGGCCCGGTCGGACTCTGAACCGAGTGGAAGAGCGTGACGGATGCTCAAACGTGCGCTAAGTATTGGAGCATATGCTCTGTGTGTTCGAGCTTATCAGCTGTTGAGAGCGTATAGACTATGTAGCTGTCGAGCTCTTGAGCTGTTTTTCTGTGTCCTCAGAGGAGAAAGCGCATTCTCTTTTATAGATGAAGGGATGGCCTTACAAGTCAAAGACGGAAAGGGAGAGAGTGTGTACGGGTGCTACATAATCTAGTTGCCCACGCCGTCGAGTACGACACGCCATCGCCCACCCTACTGTTCATGACCTGATGTACCTGGCAGACTGCACAGTGTTCGCCACCTTACTGTTCATGGCCTGGCAGGCTGCACAGCGTTCGCCCACCTTACTGTTTATGACTTCGCAGGCTGCACAGTGTTCGTCTAGGACGGCAAACGACGACGCCTATAATACTGTTTGTGCTCTGTTGCGTCTGGCAGGCTGTACCGTCTGACATGGCCTAACGGCACCGTCCTGCAGGTGCACAGGACATGGCAGGGTACGGTCCTTGGTATTGCGGTTGACTTGAGCGCCTTACCTTATCTGCTCTGCCTGCTCACTAGGCCCACACCGAGCAGGCGTTCTGGTCGGTCGTTCCCAGTCGGGCCCGACCGTGTCGGTCGAGAAAGAGAGACGAGCAAAGGTTCGGCATATCCTCGGTCGGAGGAACGGGTCAGAGTCGGACTACGGTACCACCTCGGCCAGGCCTTCCGGTCGGGGCTCCGACCAGGTCTCCTACCCGGAGGTGCCGGTCGAGGACCGGATCGTGGTCAAGGCCTATCATTGTGTATCTGGGCTGTCCCAAACGCGTGCTATCGTTATCGCTGATTATGGTCTCGGCCTGTTGTGTATCTGGTCGGAGGGAAGCGGGTCTATTGGGGACCCCGGGTTTATGAACCCGACAAAATTCATCTCGTAAATTAATCATAATCTGTACAATTAGTTATTTTTAGTTTATATTTAATACCCCATATATATGTTCAAATATCTAATGGAATAGGGACTAAACTTTAGGAGGAGGAAACGAGACCTGTATACGACGATGACCGATGACGCGTCCCGCGGTTACCGGTTTCCTTTTCCGATCTGACGTGGCAGGATGGCTTCTCCTGGGGTCAGCGTCGTCCGACTCGGATCGCATGTGGCGGTGAGGATTCCGGACGAGTCAGCGCATCCGTGGAACACGGACAAGACAGCTGGATGCGTGCTCCCATTGGCTACTTCTATCTATTATTACCCAAATAGTAATAGTAGCCATATACTAGTATTGCATTACGCGTGGCATAGAGATACTCTCGCTTGCACGCCGCTTGATCGCAACGTCAGATAGACTCTAGAAGGAATTCATCATCAGTCTCACGCATGATTAGATTACATTATATACCAATACTAATGATTGATCACGCGCCGATGAAAAGCTATGGGTTTCTTAGAGTTTCGAAGGAGACCACGATAGGAAAAAAAGGAAAAAAAAAGTCGCATAAAAAACCATCTATTTTGGACCTGTTCGTTTGACCTTATCAGCCGGCTTATAAACTATAATCTATAGTATTTTTCTCTCACAACAAAACAGCTTCAGCCGGCTCAGCCGAACTGACCCATTGGGATAAGATGCGGGTGGTGGAGGCATGCATGGTGGCACGACATTATCGGCACCATGCATGGCTTTCAAATCCAAATGGTGGGCAAGATGTGCGTGACAGAAGCGTGCTTTTGGTGGTTTTATTCGTGTAAGAGTATCTCCAACCGTTTTATATTTTAGCTTTGCATTCTTGTTTTTACAAAAAAGTAGTAAAATTTCCTATCCAACGGTTTGGCAATTGGGGTTTGCATTTTTGTTAACTTGGCAAAATCGTGGCCACGCTTGGCAAATATGCCAACCCTTCCCGACTTGGCATTGCGGCACCCATGGCCCTCCCGCGCGCGATTTAGCTTCCTCCCGCTCACAAATATGCAAAACGGTTGGAGATTAAGTCTTTGCACCTTTGCCAAATCCATTTAAGACTTGGCAAATTCTCAAATTTGTCAAATGTAAAATGCAAAACGGTTGGAGATGCTCTAAGTCCTATGACATGGTGCATGCTCATCATATATAGTCTCATATGTTTAAATGTGAAATGTTTGTACGTGCTATTTTATTATAGACAAAAATAAATGGGTACCTAAAGAAAAATATTTCATCGTTGGTTAATGCATGAATATACATCCCGCTAGGCGCTAGCATGACAAATCGAACTGACGTTGGCAAAGGAACCCCATTTAGTTCAAGGACATGCTCGGTTCCTTCCCCGACTTGCCTCGCCTCGCCTCGTCTCACTTGGCCTAACAAGGTTAACTTTGTCGGTCTGAGCAAGCCAGATTGGCTCACTCCTGGATGGAAGCAAGAAAAGACCTTGACTATCTGGGTGATCTCGCCCACTAATCAAACACATCAAACATGTACTCCCTCCGTATAAAAAAAATAAAGTCATTTTGGACAGCAACACAGTCTCCAAAGCATAACTTTGACTACTTATTTTTATAAAGATATTTATCAAAAAGTGATATATGTAAATTTTTGTAAAAGTATTTTTCAAGACAAATCTATACATATGGTTTTCACATTTCCAAACTTAACAACATAAAAGTTATTCATGATTTATATTCCCAATGTTTGACCTAAGCCTTATCTAAAACGACTTTATTTTTAAGTACGGAGGGAGTACTTATTTCTCTCTAGTCTCTAAGCTTGGTGAGTTATTAAAACAGTAGCCGACAAAGGATCCAAGCATCGCCTTGATTGCATCAACCGTGTAGCTTTGTGTATATAGCTATTGGTCGCCAAGATACTGAAGCATGTATGTACTCCCTCCGTCCCGTTGTCTCTGTCGTCGTAGCTCTGAACCAGGTGCATCATTGCAGGTCTGAACCTGGACATCCATATGACTAGATACATGGACTTCTTTATGAACCTGGTCACTTAAATACTGAGCTAGAACGACAATTGTCGTGGGACAGAGGGAGTAGGGTGTTGTTAGGTTAGCCGTTCCAAACACGGGATGGTTTGTGAACAATTGATTTGATTACACTACCTCGATCCACAAGAGTTTTAGTTCTCCTACAACTAAGCTTGTACTACATCACATCAAACAATTATTTTATTTAAACTAGCAAAAATGCTCGTGTGTTGCAACGGAAGAAAAAACTATCAAACATTTATGGGGAACGAAGATAGAAATTGTACATATTGTTTATGTTTTGCCATTTGCAAAATTTAAAAGTTATAATTTATTTTGCGATAACCATGACATCAAATATATAAGTTAATATTGGCAACAATATGATAGTGTATTATTAAGCCTGAACTAAAATACAATCTTGATAGAACTTTTTCTTCTATTGCAAAACCCATAAATATTTAGATATAAATAAATTTTATTTTAAATTTTCATTCTATCCATGTGTTGCTATATTTCAAGTAAACAAACAGCCGGTTACAGGTGCCGTTATTGCGGGCTATAGCTATTTTGATCTGTACGTCGCTATTTGTTTACTTGTTTAGTTGTTTTAGCCTGCTATAAATTGCTATAGCCGACTCTTAACCTCAAGATAGCCTTGCCGCTAAATATCAATAGCTTGCTATTTATTGGTTATTACATTGCTATCGATTCCCATGGCCTTTGAGGACTCATAAAAATCTATAATTTTGATCTTTGATTAAAGTCAACAAGGAGTTAGTTGCCAATGTGTTAAAGATTAGTGTCAATTGGTGATTATGACCGGAAATCTCTCTTGATTTTTCACGTGATATCCCTCATCGGTGATTGATGAGATACATTTATTTAGACTGAATTAGATAATAAGCTACTCAAGTTTTATGTTCACGTTTTGATTAGTTAAACCATCGACTAATTCAGATTTTACTAAAAAATTGTTCCTTATCAAATTACCTTACTATTACTAATTAGAGGCTCCAATAGAGCCTCACGTTAATCCTCACCAGAAGCGCTACAAAAAAGATAAATGATAGAAATTATCATATTAATCAGAAACATCTGGCCATTAATCCAAGGACTCCAACTATCCTGGCCATTAGATCTGTTTTGGTTTTTAAAAGTTATCCACCTCTGCAATTATATATTAGATAGCAAACAAATTTTTTTCTTAAAGATAAAAACGTATGGCAAAAACTCCTGCACTCATGGAAACATCTGGCCATTAATCCAATGACTCCAACTATCCTGGCCGTTAGATCTGTTTTGTTTTTTTAAAGTAATCCACCTCCGCAATTATATAGTAGATAACAAACATTTTTTTCCTAAAGATAAAAACGTATGGCAAAAACTCCTGGACTCACGTTTACACACCTTTAACTTACATAAAAAAAGTATTCAAGAAAAAAACGCATGGAAAAAAATATACTCACGTTCTCTCCTTAACCATGAGATCTGTTTTGTTTTATTGAAAAAAAATTCTTGAAGAAAAAAGTACGAAAAAATCTAAACTAATATTTGATCAGTTAAGTATTAACAAGGATTGAGCCCCGGTCAAAAAAAAAAAAAGTCCCCAGGATAGGTCCACTCTGATCTAAATATTTTGCATTAGGAAACCTGATCTATTTCAAAAACTATTTAGGTCCTCCCACCTTTTCTTTCTTTTTGGCATCTTTATACCTGGAACTCCGTATTTGTTTCTATTTTCTTTCCCACTCCCAATCTCCTTTTGCAATATTAACGCAACCGTGAAAATAGAAAAGAAACGTGACCAAGTCGGTGACGGGGTAGGGCTGGACGAAAGAAAAAGCTGGCCAGAAATTTTGGCTCTTTATATATATATCAGCGTTATCCTAAACGCTAAACGGTAAACAGTCGGTCACCTACCGTTTAGCTCATTATTTGGACAAAATAGGTGTTTAAACGGGAAAACGGCCGTTTAAACTGTCAAAACAACCGATTAAACGGAAAACGGTGTACCACCGTGTAGTGTTTAAACGGTGTGTAAACGGGCTAAACGACCGTTTAGACAAACAGTGATATATATATATATATATATATATATATATATATATATATATATATATATATATATATATACACACACGGTATAGAAAAAATAGAGTATGACTCAAACTAGTTTCTTCGTGGGAAAAGAACTCTAACAAGTTTCCAATTGAACGCGCGCAGTGCTACTTCTACCATGCCACCACAAAGTTTGTAGCGTTCACATGCACCGAAGAGCAACCGAGGGGGCCAAGTGCAAAACCTCCGAGTCCGAGCGCTACATATAAGCAGAGAGAGGAGCGCGGCCGAGCCGAAACCGTGCCCAGCCCAGTCAAGCGTCGCCGGACCACACAGAGCTCCTCGCTCCTCGCCAACTCGCCGCTGATAACCCAAGCGCCTCTGCGGACGCGGATTCGAATCGAAGGAAGATGACGGTGGGCGCCGGGATCGCCGTCCAGGACGGCAGCCTCCTGGCGCTGGGGGCCAAGGTCCTGCGGGAGGTGCGCCCCAACGTGCTCGTCACGCCCGCCGCCGGCGGAGGCCTCACCAACGGCGCGTTCCTCGGCTTCCGCTCCGCACCCGCCGGCAGCCGCAGCGTCTTCCCCGTCGGGAAGCTCCGGTACGGGCGCAGCTCTGTCTGTTTGGTTGTCTTCGGTTTCGGCCTTTGCCTTTTGGGTTGGGACGATTCAGATTCACTTCCAATGTTAATTTCGGACACTGGTCCCGTCAGAGTGTGCGCTGAGCTATGCATTATAATCAGTTTTATATCATATATCATATCGAAGGTAGTAGTAGTTTTCCAGTAGATGACTGGTAGTTGCTGGGATGCCAAGCTTTAGGCGTGCAGTAAATTCGACATGTTCCTATCACTGTCAGCGTCAGGGGTAAAACTGCTACGTTATTTCAACACATAGTTTTGTTCTTTTTTTTTTTTTTTGAGGAAACAGGAGGGGTTGCCCCCTACTGAAATTTTATTAAAATTTAAAATTTAGTTTTAAAATTGCTGGAAGGATTCTTCGGATGCTTTGTTTTATAGCAAAAAAGAAGAAGGGAGAAATGACCCCTTGGCTGCCCAAAACAAAATCTGAATTTCCAATACTACTTAGGAGTAATATAATTAATGTAAAGGAACCATAAGGTTTGAAAGAATTCTGAAGACACAGTATTCTGCTCTGCTTCAGGGACCAGCGGTTCATGTGCACGTTCCGATTCAAGATGTGGTGGATGACGCAGAGGATGGGCTCATCAGGCCACGACATCCCCTTCGAGACGCAGTTCCTGATCGTCGAAGGCACCGATGGACTGCAGTCCGCCGGCGATGGCACTGGCGAGCAACCTGTCGTGTACACCGTCTTCCTCCCCATACTGGAGGGCTCATTCCGTGCTGTTCTTCAGGGGAACGCTGACGATGAGCTGGAGATTTGCTTAGAGAGTGGTAAGTGGGGTAACAGACACCACTACATATATAATCATCTCTTCTTTGACTTGGTACAGTTGTGTGATGGGGTATATATAGTACTAATAATAGTATATAGTACTAATAGTATTCTTGCTGTCATGATTCAGGCGATCCAGATGTGGAATCCTTCGAAGGCTCCCATCTGGTCTTTGTTGGTGCCGGATCGGATCCGTTCGATGTCATCACAAATTCAGTAAAGTAAGTCAATGCCTTCTTCTCTTACAATGTCCTCTTATTTTAGTATATTATCATGCTGCATGTCGTGTTTAGCTTCCAAATTCAATTTCCTCACTCACGAAACGACATCGATCAACTTGCTGCAGAGTCGTTGAGAGGCACTTGCAGACGTTTTCTCACAGGGAAAAGAAAAAGGTAGTGAGATGTTGCTTGGGGAAATGGTATCTTAGGTTTGGGTTGCTTTCTGTTATACAGAGTTCTGAAACTTCCAACTTGCTGCAGATGCCAGACATGCTCAACTGGTTTGGTTGGTGCACGTGGGATGCATTCTACACCAATGTCACTGCTCAAGGAGTGAAGGAAGGATTACAGAGGTATTTAGCTTCTCACACATTTTCCAGGATATAAATACGTAAGACAATATCAATATGCTTAACAAATACCAATATACCTATATATCTCTTTTTTTTCAGCTTTGAGAAAGGTGGGGTTTCTCCTAGATTTGTCATAATTGACGACGGATGGCAGTCGGTCGCTATGGATCCTGTGGGAATCGCTTGCTTATCTGATAACTCAGCCAAGTAAGCAAGGAGTCTAAACATAGTACACTTCGCCAGTCATACTACTTGATTTATGTACAAAATGTAGAGAGTCAGTTCAGATTCTGAACTTTCCCTATTATGTCTATTAGCTTTGCAAACAGGTTGACTCACATTAAGGAGAACCACAAGTTTCAGAAAAATGGCAGAGAGGGTCACAGGGAAGATGATCCAGCAAAGGGCCTAGCACACATCGTCAATGAAATCAAAGGGAAACATGAGCTAAAGTATGACACCATTATATTGGATAAGTTGTTCTTATTCATTTATTACAGATGACAAAAAAAATTCGAAAGTCATCTCTCTGACATGTTGTGTCAAACAACTCAGGTATGTGTATGTATGGCATGCCATTACTGGATACTGGGGTGGAGTCAGGCCAGGTGTAGCTGGAATGGAGCACTACGAATCAAAGATGCAGCAGCCTGTGTCATCACCAGGGGTTCAGAAAAACGAGCCCTGCGATGCTTTGTACAGCATAACGATCAATGGACTGGGCCTTGTGAACCCTGAGAAAGTATTCAGTTTCTACAATGAACTCCACTCGTATCTTGCATCTGCTGGGATCGATGGGGTCAAGGTAGACGTGCAGAACATCCTTGAGACGCTGGGTGCTGGCCATGGGGGAAGGGTACTGCTAGCTAGAAAGTACCAGCAGGCTCTAGAAGCTTCCGTCGCTAGGAACTT
>NW_027096606.1:0-40000 GCF_019320115.1 Miscanthus floridulus | reverse complement strand
TTCTTCTTCTTGCCATCGAACTTGATGCCACTCTTGTTGAGCTTCTTTAGCATCTTGGTGGTTCTTTTCACCATGAGAGCAAGGCTTGCATCATCAACTTTATCATCACTTGAGCTCTCATACTCAAGCCTTGCTTTGACCTTCTCTTGGCTAGCTTTGAATGCTAAGTCTTTTTCTTTCTTCTTAGTAGAGGATGAGCCATCTTGTGGTGTGATGTGCATGTACATCTCATGAGCATTGATCTTTCCCAAGATTTGTGTTGGTGTAGCGGTGGAAAGCTCACCTTGATGAAGCACGGTCATAATATGCCCATATTTGTCAATGGGGAGGACACTCAAGATCTTTCTTACAACATCAGATGGTTGCATTTGAGTGAGTCCAAGCCCATTGACTTCCTCTACAAGAACATTCAAGCATGAATACATTTCATTAGCACATTATTTGGGAAGCATCTCAAAAGAGTTAAGCTTTTTCATGATAAGATGATAGCGTTCTTCACGCTCACTTTTTGTCCCCTCATGGAGCGCACAAACGTCCGACCATAGTACATGGGTGTCTTTGTGGTTCCTCACCTGGTTGAACACATCTTTGCAAAGGCCTCTAAAGATGGTGTTTCGAGCCTTTGCATTCTATTTTTCATAATTCACCTCATCGCCTTGTAGGTGTGTAACATCCCGAGGTTTTGGGAAGCCTTGTGAGGTGGCTCTAAGTATTCCAACATCTAGAGCTTCTAAATACGCCTCTATGCGGATTTTCCAATATGGAAAATCATCCTCCTCAAAGATAGGAGGAGGTCCATCCCCATGAGACATCTTTCTCTAGGCGGTTATGCCTAAATACGTGAGCACGAGGCTCTGATATCAATTGAAAGGATCAAGATGCCCAAGAGGGGGGTGAATTGGGTTAATTCTAAATTTCTTTGCAATAATTAAGTCATATGGTTAGCCCAATTAACCCCTTGTGCCTAGAAAGTGTATCTATTGATCTACCGCATAGAAGTTTAGCAACCTATATTCCAATCCTACTCTAGTATGGTAATTCTATGAATATAAATGACAAGAATGAATTGCTTAAAGTAAATGCTCAAAGTAAATAAAGAAGAAGGAATGCGGCGATGTTTTGCCGAGGTATCGAAGAGTCACCACTCCCCACTAGTCCTTGTTGGAGCACCCACGCAAGGGTGTAGCTCCCCCTTGATCCGTGCAAGGATCAAGTGCTCTCTATGGGTTGATTCTTCAACACTCCGTCGCGGTGAATCACCCACAACCGCTCACAACTTGAGATGGGTCATCCACAAGCTCCGTCGGATGATCACCAAACTCCCAATCACCACCAAACCATCTAGGTGATGGCGATCACTAAGAGTAACAAGCACGAACTCTCACTTGACCACGACAAGCCTAATGAGAAGGGTGGATGCACAGTTTGCTACTCTTTATCTCACTAATGAGGGCTCTCTTTGGGATTCTCAAATCTCAATCACCTCACTAGGACCTTGCTCTTCTTGGCACTCTCAAAGATGTTTCTTAGTTATTTGAATGAGCAAAAGTACCCCCACACACGAATAGAGGAAGTATTTATAACTATGGCTGAAAAACAAACCATTATGTGTCTCTATGAGGTGATCGGACGCTCCAGTCATGTTGACCAGATGCTCCGGTCAGTTCTCCCCAAACTCCAGTGTTTAAGTGGTGACCGGACACGTCTGGTCATGATTTTCCCTCTCTGGAACCTTACTAGAGTCGACCGGACGCTGGGACTCAGCATCTGGTCACCTCACCTCTCAGCATCCGATCACTTCTAGACAACTTCACCTTGATCAAATGAACTGACCGGACTCTACGCCAGCGTTTGGTCAAACCGAAGCCAGCGTCCAGTTAGTATTTGACCCTCCATTCACTTCCAACTTTCGATCATATGTGAATGAAGTTTGCTCCAATAGATCTAAGGGCTTTTTAGGAGCTACCTAGTGCTAGGTTTAGCAAGTGTGCACCACACCTAACTCACTAGACTCATCTAGGTCAAGCTACCCGTCCATACCCCCCTTAATAGTATGGCCAAAGGAAAAACAAAGTCCTAAACTACTCTAAGTGTCTCTTCAACTCCAATTGACACTTAGAACTAGTCCATCCTTAACCTTGTCGTCCATCCTTTGAAAACCAAAACGATTTCCATCGTAGGGGCATGACCACCATGATAGCCCATTCGGTCTCCATTACCATGACCTAACTTAATTGCCTCTGCAAAAAACACACGTTAGTCATAGTAATCACGTATTGTCATTAATCACCGAAACTCAACTAGGGGCCTAGATGCTTTCAAGTCATCCTTGGGAACATGATAATGATGCTACACACCATGGTAGAAGTAATAAATACACCTCCATGCATAAAGGAAAGAAAATTACTTTGGTACCTTTGACCCCTGCCCAAATTGTACAAGTTGATAGAGAACGCGCTGCTAGTTTGAATGATGTTCAATCTGAAAATCAGCAAGTTGCTAATTCTATTCTTCCACCTAAAAAGGATAAGTCTACACTATTTCTAGGGCCGAAGGGATTAAATTGAAGGGTGGTGTTATGCTTGCAACAAAATGTGACTTTGCTAAAAATTTCTAATGATAATATTTGCTATACTTTGGTATGCAAACGAGCTATGTATTTGCTTGATGATATTGTTAGCTCGGTGCCTCCTACCGTCACTAACCTTTTGTAGGAGTATGAGGACATTTTTCCAGCAGAGATACCCCTGGGGCTGCCACCTATGAGAGGGATAGAGCATCAAATCGATTTGATTCCAGGAGCAACCTTGCCCAACTGTACTGCCTATCAAACCAATCCCGAGGAGACTAAGGAAATTCAGTGGCAAGTCTAAGACCTTTTGGACCATGGGTATGTACGTGAAAGCCTTAGTCCTTATGTTGTTCCTATACTTTTGGTTCCTAAGAAAGATGGAACTTGGCGTATGTGTGTTGATTGTAGAGCCATCAATAATATTACTATTTGGTATCGTCATCCTATTCCTAGGCTAGACGACATGCTTGATGAGTTGTGTGGTTCTATAATTTTCACCAAGATTGACTTGCGAAGTGGCTACTATCAAATTAGAATGAAACTTGGAGATGAATGGAAAACCATGTTTAAAACCAAATTCGGGTTGTATGAGTGGTTATTAGAATGAAACTTGGAGATGAATGGAAAACCGTGTTTAAAACCAAATTTGGGTTGTATGAGTGGTTAGTAATGTCTTTTGGTTTGACCAATGCACCTAGCACTTTTATGCACTTAATGAATGAGTTTTTGAGAGCTTTTATTGGTCGTTTTGTGGTAGTTTACTTTAATAATATATTGATTTATAGCAAGTCTTTTGATGAACATATGGATCACTTACGTGCTGTTTTTAATGCTTTACGTGATGCACGTTTATTTGGTAACCTTGAGAAGTGCATCTTTTGCATGGATCGAGTTTCTTTTCTTGGCTATGTTGTAACTCCACAGGGAATTGAGGTGGACGAGATAAAAATTGAAGCCATAAAGAGCTAGCCGGTTCCCCAAACCGTCACACAGGTGTGGAGTTTTCTTGGTCTTGCAGGATTCTACCGCCGCTTCATTAAATATTTCAGCACCATTGCTGCCTCGTTGCATGAGTTGACGAAGAATGGGGTGGTGTTTCATTGGGGAAAAGCACATGAGGAGTCCTTTGACACTTTGAAGGACAAGCTCACACACGCACCATTGCTGCAACTTCCAAATTTTGGTAAGACTTTTGAGCTAGAATGTGATGCTAGTGGAGTTGGCATTGGGGATGTTTTGATGCAAGATGGTAAACCCATTGCTTACTTTAGTGAAAAATTGCATGGTCCTGTTCTGAATTATTTCACGTATGATAAGGAATTATATGCACTTGTCCATTCTTTAGAGACGTGGCATCATTATTTGTGGCCTAAAGAATTTGTTATTCATTCTGATCATAAATCACTTAAGTATCTTTGCTCTCAACATAATCTGAATCGTAGGCATGCTAAATGGGTTAAATTTATTGAATATTTTCCTTATATTATCAAACACAAGAAAGGGAAGGATAATGTGATTGCTGATGCTTTGTCTAGACAATATACATTGTTGTCCCAACTTGATTGTCGGATTTTTAGGCTTGAATCAGTAAAAGAACAATATGTGCTTGATCCTGATTTTAGGACGTGTTGCTAAATTATAGAGAAGGATGTACATAGAATAAGTTTATGATCAATGATGGGTTTTTGTTTAGAGCTAACCGCCTATGCATTTCAGTTGGCTCAGTTCATCTTTTGTTGTTGCAGGAGACACATGGAGGCGGATTGATAGGACATTTTGGAGCTAAGAAGATAGAGGAGGTGTTGTCCACACATTTCTTTTGGCCTAGGATGAGGCAAGATGTAGAACAGTACGTGGCTCGGTGCACCACATATCAAAAAGCTAAGTCGCTGTTGAACCCACATGATTTGTATATACCTTCTTCCTATTCCTTCTACTCCTTGGGCTAATATATCTATAGATTTTGTGTTGGGATTGCCAAGGACTAAGAGGGGGAGGGATATTATTTTTGTGGTGGTTGATCGTTTTTCTAAGATGGCGCATTTTATTCCTTGTCATAAGAGCGATGATGCTGTTCATATTGCTGACCTTTTCTTTCAAGAAATCGTTCGCTTGCATGGTATGCCTTCTATTGTTTCAGATCATGATGCAAAATTCTTGAGTCATTTTTTGCGCACTTTATGGAATAAATTGGGGACCAAGCTACTGTTTTCTACAACATGTCATCCCCAAACTGATGGGCAAACTGAGGTAGTGAATTGAACATTGTCCACCATGTTGAGAGCAATTTTGAAGTGCAATTTGAAGATGTGGGAAGAGTTTTTGCCGCATGTGGAGTTTGAATATAACAGGGCAAAATATTCCACCACCAAGGTAAGTCCTTTTTAGGTAGTGTATGGTTTTAACCCTCGCGCTCCTATTGATCTTTTGCCTTTACCTACCATTGAGAGAACACATAGTCATGCTAGAGAGCGTGCTGATTTCATTCGTAAGTTGCACGAAACAACTAAAGGAAATATTGAAAGAATGAATGAAAAGTATAGAATTGCTGGTAGTAAAGGTAGAAAAGAAATTAAACTTAAACCGGGTGATTTGATTTGGTTACATTTGAGAAAAGATAGATTTTCTGAGCTGTGTAAGTCTAAATTAATGCCAAGAGCAGCTGATCCTTATAAGATAATTGAGAAAATAAATGATAATGCCTACAAACTTGAGTTGCCACCCGAGTTTGGGGTTAATCCCACCTTTAACATTATAGATTTCAAGCCTTATTTGAGAGAAGAAGATAAGCTTGAGTCGAGGACGACTCAGTTTCAAGAGGCTGGAGGATGATGAGGACATCACTCCTTCGGATGTACCCGCTAATCCTCCAACCGTCATGCAAGGTCCAATGACCCGGGCTCGAATACGTCAACTCAATTTAGAGGTGAGCTCGTTCTTAAACTGATCCTTTTCATACTTTTGATAATAGACTACTACCTAATGATGTTATCTTGCTTAGGAACATTGGAGAGGGTCATGAGGGACTTAGAGGAAGAGGTGGAGGCATTGATGACCAGCAAAGACGTTCAACAGAAACCGGAGGCCCGGTCCAACATGATTTCGAGTCTACCTCGACCTCTAGGACCAGTCTTCCTTAAACTGGTCATCCAGGACGCATCCGGACTTCAGTTTTCGGCAATCCACATATGGTTGGAAAGCTAATTTAATAAGGAAGCCAATCCAAGTGGTCTCACATCAAAAGACCTTCAGAAGCAATAGAAATTGTCAAAACAAATTAGCATCCAAAATCTGTCAGGATGCTGCGACACCGTCTTTTGGTCCATTGGACCGTGTATCGTGTTTGGGCCCATTAGGGGGCACGTCCATGGTAGGCAATGACCCTAAGACCTTTTATAATCATATGCCGCTGCCATAATTAGGTTTTAGGTTTTGCTTAGATTAATCTGTCAAGAACAGTTTCGCCGTTCATCGGTTTATGAGACCCTAACTTCATGAGATTAATCATTCATCTGTAATTTAGTTGCTTTCTTTCTTGTTCTTGCTTGTGTTCTTCGTTGTGTAGGCATGGATTAGCCTTCTTGGTGAGGTCAACTGGATCTGTGTCTTAGTTGATAACCAGAGGAGTTGTGGTGCTAAGATTGCAGGGTTCGATCTTTCGATCTGAAGTGGTATCGGTGTGTCATTCTCCTGCCACAATGATAGTTATCACTACCTGATGGAACATCGGGATCCCCATTTCCATTACAAGGTATGAAACCTAGGGGGTGAACCTTTTGGTTTTATAGGGGCGATGGGCGTGAGAAAACCAATCACCTGCCTAGATCTCCGCGCCTGCCATGATCTGCCACAACGTCATGCCATGGGATGTGTGCACGCAATCTCTATCTATTCCCTCAGAAAACTCGCCGGACGTTTTGCCTCTCCAGATGGGTCACGACTCATCGCAAGTGCGAGGAATACATATCTAAAAACACCTCTACGGTCCCATCTAGGCCTAGGAGCTCAAAGGTTGGCCCATCGACGGGTTTGACAACCGCTCTGGGCACCTTCAAGATAAGGAAGTAGAAAGGGTTGAATCCTGCTAGCGACCAGCACCTAGGCGCACAAGAGTCGTGGGCATCCTAGCCCACATTCGATTCTTGGCCGGATATGATCCATGATTTTTTCCCTAAGGAAGGCAAAGACCCAAGAACTATATGGATTGACCGCTGAGAATCTGGAGTCCTGACACTAGCTGGCCCTAGCCAGATCCCCGCGAACAGGATACCGGGGCCCCAATCAGGAAATACCTTTTCCAAACCACCAAATCTCATGGTCCATACCTGCGAAGGGTCCAGTCTCGATGAAAGGGAACCACCGCTCCCAGGTTACGTCATGGGCTATAGAAGAAGGCCAAAGCCCTCGGAGTCCTCCCGTTCGGAAAAGCCTTCGAAGGAGTATTTTACTCATCCGAAAGCTCGGGGGCTACCGTCGGGGACCAATACTAGGGTACCCTGAAGAGGAGGGGCTAATGGTCGTTATATGTTAATCCATCCAGGCAGTCAAAGGTGTGACTACAGCTCCAACCAAGGCCGCGGGCTCCGCCTCGCCTGACCCCAAGGTCGTGCGATCCGCCTCGCTCGACCTCTAGGGGAGGGCTTCGCCTCGTCCGACACCAATGCCGTGGGCTCCACCTTGTCCGACCTCTAGGGGCGGGCTCTGTCCTTGCCCAACCTCTAAGGGCAAGCTCCGCCTCGCCCAACCCCAAGGTCATGTGATCCGCCTCGCCTGACCTCTAGGGACAGGCTCCGCTTCGCCCGACACCGAGGCCATAGGCTCCGCCTCGCTCAACCCCCAAGGGCGGGCTCTGCCTCAGCCCAACGTCTAAGGGCTGGCCCCAGCCTCGCTCGACCCTCGAAGGCTAGCTCTAGTCTCGTCCGACGTCTGAGGGTGGGCTCCGCCTCGCCCGATCCCTCGGGCACGGCTCCTAACGGAAGCTCACACCGCCGTTAACCACTATAGGCCAGAAAGTACAACCCAAGGTCAAACTTCTAGCATCGTGCGGGGAGCGGTCATGTCTCAACACAATCCGTCCCCATGACATGTCATTCTAGGGAACTCACATCGCCCACAGTAATGGACGCGTGGTCACTATGCTACCTACTCCCTGTACGGCTGCTGATCAGCACGCTGGTTCGCCACGCCGCCCATCGGGGTAGAGTGGGGCATTATGACCCGCTGACAACACCAGGGTATGGCATCATCGACGGACAGGCGCCTGGCGTGGAGCTGTCCCTGTCACCACCTACCATATCATTGGGGCCCATAGAAAGGAAAAGAAAGACCTAGCGACCCTGAAGGACTTCCTCACCCTCTCGTTCTCCCTTTTTCTTCCGTTGTAACCCGTGCTTTCTCTTGGCCTATAAAAGGGAAAGCAGGGCGTCCCATTAAGGGACACGAGAATGCATCGTACCACATCAGATCAGAACCACTAGCATCGAACCTCGAACACATAGCCGAGCAGCGACCGAGCTCTCGGCACCCATCGGTCGCTGCTCGGCACCCATTCGTTCTTTCCACCAGAGACTTGAGACATGTCCCTCTCTCGTCCATTTATAACCCCTATTACGAACTTTCGGTGCTAGTAATACGAGCAGTAACAACGAACTAGACGTAGGGACATTCTGCCCGAACCAGTATAAACCTCGTGTCCTCTTAGCACATCTGGGCCAAACGTGCAATATTAGATATTTACTTGTTGGTGTTTACTCGAAACACCGACAATATCATTCCTCACTAAGTGTCCTACTAACTTGCAATCCTTTCATACAAGCTATATATATCATCCCTTATTAATTATAAAAGATGTTCACATTATCTCTATTATCTGCGGTACTTTTAATATCTAATCTATTAATGTAAAGTCATTTACACGTATTCTCAGCCTATTCGCTTGCTCGTAAACGATCGTAAATTTCCAGCCGAGAACAATGTTTTTCTCTGACACCAAACCAGCCAGCAGTAAATAATCCACGATACGATACGGCCTCCCGAACAGGCTGTCTATTTGTTTCATCACGTGATCCAATATTCTATTAGTTTTTCTTCTATTAGCCATGTCTCCCTTATTAATTACATAACATGTCCAATCATCTCTATTACGTGTAATACTTTTAATCTCTAATCTATTAACGTAAAGTCATTTACATATGCTATTTGTTTAATTGCCTATTCTTCTATTGGTTTTTCTTCTCTTAGCTTATTAATTTTTTACGTGATCTGATACAATGTTATATATAAAAAAATTTAGTTTTAAGAAAATCTGGTGGCAACGTGCAGGGTTTGTTCCAACTTTACTAACACTACCTACTACTAATATTTAGCATCGCAACAAACCAGAGATAAACGGAAGCTTCAAATTAAAATCGTGAGGACAAAATCACAAAATTTAAAAAAGTAAGAATAAAATTATAATTACAGTTTAGCCGTAGGGTAGAAACATGAAATTCCAGAAAATATATCCAATTTTCTAACCCTCCCACCGCTCCTCCCCAAGCCCGGCGTCCAATCCAACCAAGGGGTAACAGCATGCCGCCGCCGGCGCCGCTGACGGACGACCTCATCGAGGAGATCCTGATCCGCATCCCGCCCAACGATCCCGCGAGCCTCTTCCACGCCGCCTTGGTCTGCAAGCCCTGGTACCGCGTCGCCTCCTATCCTGGCTTCCGCCGCAGGTTCTGCGCGCGCCACCACCAAGGGCCCCCTCCCGTTCTGGGCGTTCTCTGCAACACCTCAGGCCACGCCGGCACTTCCCGCTTCATCCCCACGTCCTCCCTCCGCTTCCGCCAGCCTCTCCCTGATCGCCGCCGCTGGCTCGTGCTCGACTCCCGCCACGGCCGCGTCCTCCTTACTAACTGGGACCGGGAGCGCGGGCCCGTCGATGACCCCCTCGTCATCTGGGATCCCATCACTGGCGACCACCTGAAGCTGCCTGAGCTGCCGAGGCAACAGGAGTGGACCAGCTGGAATGCGGCGGTGCTCTGCGCCGCTGGGGGTTGTGACCACCTCAACTGCCGCCGTGGACCCTTCCTCGTGGCTGTGGTGGGCTGCGGTCACGGGGTGCTCTTCGGCCTCGTCTACTCATCGGAGGCTGGCTACTGGAGCCTGCCCACCAATTGTGTTGAGCATGCCGATGTGGACTACTTGGCGTGCGCTGCCCTTGTGGGGAATGCACTTTACTTCAAGTCTGAGATATGCATCCAAGCATTCAGGTCCAAAATCATCAAGTATGATTTGAGCACATGGAAAATGTCTGCATTCTACCTGCCTTACGAAATGAGCTTATGGTCAACTTTTACCATTGATCTACCACTGTCCCGTCTTGAACATGGGCCGCGCATTGTGCTTATGGCCACAGAGGACGATGCTAGGCTTGGATTTGGCGCCGTGCGTGACTCCAAACTTTATCTTTGGGAATGGGAGGCTGGTAGTGGTAGTGTTGGAGATGCAGGATGGGCACAAAGCAAAGTCATTGATCTCCGGACACTGCTCCCTGCTGATGCCAACTCCATCTCTACTGAATTGGTTGGCTTTGCAGATGGCAGTTGCACTCTTCTTTGTGCAGACTGTGGATGGCCTATTCAGTATTGATCTGAAATCTGGCCAGGTGAAGAAGGTATACAATGGCGGTGACATAGACAGTGTAGTTCCCTACATGGCCTTCTGCACTCCAGGTACATCACTGGTTGGTTCATGCTTTGCTATATTTCACAAATTGCCATATTTCAGTTAGTAAGGCATAAATATGAATCATGGTGTATATGTGCCTGCAAAGCATAATCTTGAAAATAGATATATACAACAACTACAACATAGCCTTTCAGTCCCAAGCAAGTTGGGGTAAGCTTGAAAATAGATATATATGCCTAGTAATTTATCAGGTTCTGACTTTAAATATATGATTTTCAGGACAAGGTAATTAGTTCATTTTCTAACTAATTAGCCTATCTTAAATATCATATTTAAATGGACAGCACATAACTACATATTATGGATTGATTATGCTTTCTCTATGATTGGTCAATGTTGCCCACATACACACAAATGGATCTCAGATTTGGGTAAGCCCAGAGGGCAGCTTGGCCATAGGCCGCTTGGATTGAATCTGAAGATAGCAATACTTGGGATACAAGAAGGTCCTAGCCACTGCTTATATAGCAAAGTGGTTTACCTACTCCTCAGCATATTCCAACCACTAAAGTGGATGCTGGGCATATTCTTAATACAAGGCTTAGAAGCCTGAAAATAGATGACAGGAAACAGTAAAGACAGTAAAGATAAGATACATAGCAACTAGGCTTAACTGTCAGTCAAAATTTGGCATTAGCCAAGATGGTATCCAGGAGGGAGAAACAAAAAAGTCATTAACTATATGAGTATTTCAGGATTTTCCACTTCTTATCTACCGACAGGGTCCAAGGGCCACAGGGGGGGTGGTACACTACATGATGCCTAGGACCTTATTCGCCTATTATACATATTCCGGCAATTAGCCCCAGTGCCTGTTTTCAACCATGTATTCCCTAGTGATCTGGCAGTGTCACTGATCAACTTAGAAATGCAGATGATGATATTCCTACACATTTTTTCTAAACTTTGAATGTATGCTTGGTTATTTTGTGCAAATGTAGCTGTGGTAATACACTAGTGCTATTTGGCCAGCCAGTGACAGCTTTGATAAAACGGTTGCACCCTGGTTTTCTGATTGAAATGTCATCAGCATTGTGGTTTTACAGTCATCCAAACACATATTATTACATTATCACCAGAAATTTTAAGCTACCAAAGCCCAAAGGTTGTGCTTGTCACTTCATGAAACACAGATCCACCTTTTGCTATGATCTCTATTTAACTTATACCTATATAATTATTCGACCTCCTAGTGAAGCAGAAGATTCTGGACTCCAGAGTTTTAGTGGCCTAGACTGGCCTTGATATCTTCCTCTCAGCTAAACAGGTCCATCAGCTTCATTTCAGTATATGCTTGCACGTTATCTTCTACTTTATGAATCTCTTCTCCTGCTCTCTCAGTCAGGTTCGTTTGTGTTCCTCATATTTGACTGGGACATGGATGATATACTTGTTGATCAAAGAATTTGGCCTGGTCTTCCATGCTTCAAGGAAATACAAATCATTGTATGCTGGGCTATTTGGATACATCACAATGCCACCATCTTCATTAATGATTAATGGGCACTTAACTCTATCCCTGTTATGATGTCATTAGTAGTGTGGTGGCAAGGTGTCTAGTTGTGGTGCTACCAACCAGGGTTCGAACCCTGGGTCTCACAAAAAAGGGGGTCTCACTGGGTTATGTCGCTTCCAGCGTGTCGCTTGGTAGTCCGGTCTCTGGTCCCCTTTCTCGGTCTTGTGTTGAAATCCGCTTCTTAATGCAATGCCTCTGTGGAGGTTTTTCCCCCCAGGTGTTGAGTTCAATCTCTATCCCTTTGTCTTGGGAAACTCAAGGATTATTTTGCACTGTCCAGATTTCAAAGGGCTAAACCTTCCTTCAAAATTGCTATGTTTAACTGACTGAGACACTTAGTATTTTGTGGTAGGAATTGATGCAGGAAGTTATCCTGCTTGTGCATAGACACTGCTTATTCTCCCTTTTCCATAGAAATGCAGGAAGGGTCTCCCCTCCTGTTTCATCACACAATAAAACATTAATCTTCCACTTTTGCACCATGCCTAGAAGTCTCCTTTTCAGTATCTTTGTACTTGACCAAATCAATCCTAAAAACAAGCACATTTCTTATCTTCCACCCATAACACAGCATAGAATCTGGTGATTATTTGTTCTATTATATACTTGCAATCAGTTATAGATTTCCACAGTCTATCATCTCGCACTTGGCATCTCTTATCCCAAGAAGCTAAAAAGACAGATTGAGGTCTTTAACACTAGGAATACCAACAATTATTCTTATTTTTTTGTTATTCTTTTTTTTTTGTACTTAAGTGGATAGTTTGCTAGGTGATGCTTGTGCTTACACTCCCGATTGTCCTTAAAGAAATGAATCATTTTGAGTATTAGTATCAACAATAGCCCTAAAACATAAAAGACAGGCCAGTAGGACAATTGACCCATCAACATTTGGTCAAAATTTTGCCTCACCAATCTATTCTTCTGTAAAGTTCTTCACTAGTATCTTTTCTTCTAGATTAGTCACCTTATCTTCCCTATTCTAGAAATCAAAAGCAATATGAATATTGATCCTAGGATCAAAATAAAACAATTATTTATAGTACTTCCCGAGAAGTTATAGTTAGTTGCTTCCACAGAGCCATCAGGACCTTCTACCCTAGCGATCATTTCTTCCTTCTCCTGTTGTCTTTGTGGTTTTGTTCCCTCATTTCCCTAAGTTGTTCAAGTTCTGAAGATTTTTTTTTCTATTTTTCTTGAATCAGATAAGAGGTTCTGATTGGAAAAAAAACAAAGATGCCCAATTGCTGTAATAATAGTGCTGGAAGTTTTTTTTTTAGATCTCAATAGTTTCAGTTTCTGGACATTATTCCAAATCTTTTGTCACTATGATATAAACCCCACTTTACAATCTGCCAAGGGGTAGTTTTAGAACAAACATTAAAGGTGTATGGTCCCTCCCCATCCCTTGAAAAATCTTCTATGGAGGAAAAAGGATATTTACTCTCCCAGGAAGTAGAAACAAAGACTTGAGCTATGGTAACTGTATGATTCCTTTTGGTTATTTATCCATGTACATGCTCTAGTAGAGGGGCTAACATTAAGAAGAACAGAGGTATTAGCCCCGTCATTAAACAGGAAAGTGCATATGCTATTGGTTACACTATTGTGATTCTCAGTCTGTTTTGACCAAATAGACATGATCTCATATTTCTCATGAAATTCTCTTCATACAATGAGCCTTAAATGACTACCTTTCTCCAAACTAAACGACCTTTATATTTGTGGCTGTAGCAATAACAGCTTTGTTGTTATTCTGCCAACTTAGAATTAATTTCATGGGCAACAACTTGCTGGTTCCTCATCTGATGTTAAATTTGTATTTTCTTTTCTTCAGGACTGGGAGCAATATCTGCAGGTCAGGAACTTGGAGCTGGTGCTTCCCGAGCATCAAAGGTTCAAGTTGCTGGTGCAAGTTCTTCTAAATCATGAAAAATATATGGCATGGCATTTATAGTGACCGTAGATGGCATAACTGGGGCTTGTGTCATGCTTACTTTTAGTGATATGTAATTGTGCCGTGTTGCTCGTTGTGCTCTGTCGATCTTTGTGCAAGGGATAGTTAATAGTTGCTCTTAGCTTTTAACACAAGTGCTAGTGCAACGCCAAATATCCTCTGGAGCTTCAGCTTTGCAATCAGAGCCAGGAAAGTGTCAATTCCATTATTGGAAAGTTGTTCATGAGAATGAGCACATGAAATTTAAACAATAATTTGATACAATCCATGCTATGCCTACAGTAATTTTGTTTTGTTCGTCTTATCTTTGAATTGGTTTACTAGTGATTTGAAATTATTTGTTGAATGCACACTTTGTTGTGGAAATTTTATTACCCACTGTTTTGTTAGAAGCAAATTTGGTAGCTACCAGTTTTAGCTCAGTTAGAACAATGCTCGCGGGACACTTCACAAATTGCAATAGTTGTAGAATTAGATGCCTATATAATAAGTGTGGTGTCTTTACTGGAGCTCGTTAAACCCAGTTGAATATATTTGTTGATTTTTTAAGTTGCATCTGAACTGAAGGCAGTTCATCTCCATGGAATCTTTGGCGAATGGAACACCAATGTGCAGACCAGCAGCCAAGTTGCTTTGAGCTATTGACTATGGCAGCGTCAAATCCTCCCATATGAAGCAGACAGGCAAATCTTAGAACACAAATATTTGCATCGTAAATATAAACAACCCTATAGACATTTGTTTTGTAATACTAGACTATACATATCCATACATGCTGCGTTCTAGTCTTGTAGTAGTTGAATAAGTCTAGCAAACATATAAAACCTAAACACCAGATTCTGTTTAGGAGCTGTGGTTCCAGGGATGTTTATCCATCATAGTATTCAGTGGCTAATCTCGTTCTGTAACGAAACTGCATTCTACAGCACGCGTCTCGCGTAGTGATCATGCCAGGGCTTAGGGCACGTTTGGTTGTTGGGCTAGTTTTGCCTCTCTTTGCTTTGTCAGGCAAGCCAAATCTTGCTAACGCCAGCGTGTAGAATTGGCTAGCCCCTGTTAGCAAGGGTATGGATGAAAACGGTATGGATATTTTTCGACCGCCGAATTCATTTAGAGAGGTTTAAATCTGTCCATATCCAAGTCCGGATATTCAACGACCCCGTTCGCGTGTCCTTAAACTCAGCTTGATCTGCTTCTTTTTTCATCCGGAACAGTGTTTTTCTCTCACAAATTCCTCCAAATTCATTCAGATTCCTCTAGATTTCTCCAAAATTCCTCCAAGCGAACGAGGCCAACATCTGATACCGTACGAATACTCAAATCATATATTTATGATGTCGATATCTAATCGTACCATATCCGGCATGATTGACACTATCCGTATTTAAATTCGAATCCGGGATAAAAATATAAAAATAAATATAATATCAGTGATATTCGTCCGTATCCGGTCTGTTTTCATCCTTAAGCAAGGGCCTGTTTGGATTGTGGTGTCATCTTATCACACCTGACGTGTGTGCGGCGGCAGAATTGCTCGCCAACAATTGCGCCAAAAGCTGCAGAACGCTGAAGGATGGTGTCTACATTTTTATGGCAAGCCAAACATGCGGCACATTCTGGCACCGAACCAAACGCTGGACTAAACTTCTTCGGCACATTCTGGCAAGTTCACAGCACAAACCAAACAAGCCCGAAATCCTTGGAAAACGAGGGTGTTTGGATTCCTTGCTGCAGCTTGCCTAGCCTTGCCTAGCAAGAAGTTAGAACAGTACATGTTGTTTGGATGTTAGGCCAGCCATCTTGATTCTTGTGTAAGCAAGCTTTCCCTCACTTTAGAGAATCTCATTCCAGACAGGTGATGATGCAGGCAACGTCATGTCGGCATCCAACCCTTAGCGGTGTTTTTAATTGCTTACACAACTGCATTGAGATATTTCAATCTGTCGATCTGGCCATAAGCAACAAAATGACCGTGATCCGGCTGATGCAATATCATGTGCCGGTGCAGAAGAAACAGACTCCTCTGCACGACTGCACCACATCAATTACCAAGTTAACTAAAACTTTGAAGTCAGTCGAGAATCTAGTTGCAAAATACATTGTTTAATTCCCTGCATGCTCAAGGCTGCCGCAGTTTCCTCTGCGGCCTCCTTGCTGGGCCAGCATCATCAACTTGCTTTGGCAAGCTCCTTGCCTCTGTTGGTGCCTTCCCAGGTTTGGCCTCTATCTTACCAACTGCTTCTTCATCACTGTCCTCATGATTGGCTTCCTTCAATGAGCGCTTTGTGGTCTTTTCTATTTGCTTCTTTCCCCTCTTTGCTGGACGTGCATCTTCCTCATCCGTAGCTTCATCACCATGAATACTGCCAGCATTTTTAGATGAGGTGTTAGCTACCCTTGTTGGTTGCTTCCTTCCCCGCTTTGCTGGTTTTGCTTCTTCCACTTCATAATCCTCCTCGTCGCCATCATCACTAGTATTTGTAGCTTTGTTTGACGAGCCTTTTGCCGCCTTCACTCTTCCCTTTGCTGGTTTTGGAGCATTTCTACCTTTTCCTGACTTTGTATCGTCATCATTCTCCTTGTCTTTGCCTCCCTTAGATCTGCTGGCTGCCGCATCTGTCCCATCCAGCTTCTGTAACTCTTGCGCATATGCTGAGGTCTGAACAATATAGAAGCACATTGAGAGTAAGAGCAGGATCACACAAGATAGAGTTGGTTTGATACAAAAGAACTTACCCTACCACCTATTGTAATGAAGTCAATTTTCTTCCCTGCAACCAACAAATGCAACATTTAATGTTGATAGGCCACCCTGAGCACCCCGCGCATCCAAAAAAGAAGAAGAACCTTGCCAGGTTTCTTCTCCCTGGAATGAAATATCCACTTCTCTGGAAACTGATTGCTGCCAGCACCAACTTTTAAGGACTCCTCGATAACCTGTAAGGTAAACAAAGATTACTATGTATGAAATTATCATCCCAATGACATGCATAATAAGAGAAAATGGATGTCCAATAATGTCACACTCTTTTCGCTGCATAAGGATAGCATTATCATGACTCTTAGGTCTTATTTCAATGAATTTTCTGTACTTGTCAATGAGTATACATAAAATGCTGACACAAAGACTGTGGGGGTATTAACCCCTATACCCTTACGGCTAAGCTTGGGCCAGACTGGATCAGTGGGTCCGATCCACCAAAAGACGACGCGCGGCCCGGCCAACCTGTTTGGAGTCCCGCGCAAGGAGTCAAGACAGATTTGGCGATCAAGCAAGATCTTGGTCGATTAGAATAGGAATCCTTATCCGGTCACCTATGGCAATTGTAACTTACTAGGATTAGTTTCCAGATCTGTAACCCTGCCCCCCAGACTATATAAGGCGGGCAGGGGACCCCTCTAAAAAACATCTCTCATTGACATACAACAATACAATCAGACGCATGACGTAGGTATTGCGCCTTCTTGGCGGCCGAACCTGGATAAAATCTCGTGTCTGTCTTGCGTCACCGTCTTGTTTGTGGCTTGCGCATCTGTCTGCCGACAGTCTACTACCTTGGGCATACCCCTAGGTAGACTGCCGACCATATTTCGTCGACAGTGGCGCGCCAGGTAGGGGGTGTGCGTACTGCTCTCCAAGCAAACAAGATGGTCATCATCTCCGGCTCCGTGGCTACGCCGAACGGCCTCACGTTCACCATCAGCCAGATCACCTGGACCACCGGCTCCGACGACTTCATCGCCATGACTATGGAGGAGGCGCGGATTCAATCTGCGTCGACCACTGCTTCACCTGCATCGGCTACGGCTCCAACCAGATTGGATACGGCTCCGACCATGGTGGATACAGCTCCGACCACAATGGATCCGGCTCCAACCACGGTACATCTGGCTCCGACCACACTTGCATCACCTTCAGCCACGCCGACAACCCATCGTCTGCTCCCCCGCTACAAAGGGAAGCAGATCGACAACACTGACCTCCTCGACTCCATCGATCGGGTTGGCACCAAACTCGCTGAAACCCTAGCTCTGGTAAGTGCAATTCAAAGTCAACCTAATGAGCAGGTAGTCACTCCCCACAATAGATCTACCCGACCAGCTCGGGCCAGCCGTCCTGCATGACTTGATACAGATCTCGTGGTCATATCTACTCTTGAAGGGCACTCCGCTCGTCGCCAGCCAGCCTCCGCGACGGGCCTCCGGCTCTCCGAGTACGAAGCCTCGACGGAGAACTACCAGGCCCAGCCCTACGGCCTGTGAAACGCCGCCTCCAACTACGCGTATAATATACAACGCTGCTCGGATCTGTATTTTGTACAT
This sequence comes from Miscanthus floridulus, assembly GCF_019320115.1. NCBI lineage: Eukaryota > Viridiplantae > Streptophyta > Magnoliopsida > Poales > Poaceae > Miscanthus > Miscanthus floridulus. The sequence goes on along the minus strand of NW_027096606.1, from coordinate 21,901 downwards.
CGACCTCGACCGAGGCCACGCAACTTCGTCAACATGATCCGGGTTGAGGATTATCAAGAAGGATCCGTCTACACGGTCTAAGAGGGTGACTCTGGCTCCTCGTCTGGCATCGCATCTAATGCCTCTGTCCACACCGAGCTCCAGCATCACGATGATGAAGGCGTCGAATACGATCTGGATATACCAGACCACGCCCCGGGGTTCCCACAATTCCCGTCTTTCCCATCAAGGCGAGGGGATTTGATCAATGTTGTTAGCAATGATGAACCACCAGCAGTTGGCGAAACAGAACAAGAAAGGATTGCACATGAAGCACGCAATATTGACCGGTTTAATCGCCAACAAATCGAAAGCCGAAGCAGAAGAGGAGGCATGACGCATAAGGGTCCAGCCACGCGACCTCAACAATGCTTTCGACAGGGTGGGGGACAAACAGGTCAACAGGACTCCAAGCGCCAACGTAGCCGTTGCTATGGCGACGATGCAACGGCTACCCAATACCCCTGAAACCCAAGCAGTTCGCGATGAAATACAAGCCTATCTGACGGCTGCTATGGCCCAGACCGCAGAGATTGTAAATCAAGCCCGGGCTCCATCCGTCTCAGTCGAGTCAAGCCATAGCCGCCAGTACTCAAGCCGCTCACAGCCACCCAACCAACGTGGCTCACGCAACAACGACCCATCAGACAACCATCAAGGTGGAAACGGTGGTCGGGATGACAACCGCCGTCGGGATGACAACCGCCGTCAGGGAGGACAACCGCCGTGATGTCCGGGACAATAACCACCGAGACAACCACGACAATCGCCGTGATAACTACGGTCGCAGGGCTAATCTAGATGGCAACCGAGATCGCCTCGACTGGTAATAACGACCTCCGTCATTACCTCGGAGGACATGATCTACGCGCTCGCATCAACCAGAGAGCCAACGATCGTGCATCCCACGAAAGCTATCGCCGTATGGAATATGACACTGCCCACGGCCTGCCGGGTTTGAAGCAGTTTACTCCACACCTTCGCCAAGTCATATGGCCCAAGAACTTCAAGCTTGAGAAACTTCAGAAGTATGACGGCAAGGAGAACCCCTGAATTATGGGTCATGCTCTACGAAACTATGTGCAGATCAGCCATGGCTGACGAGCACGTCATGTCTAACTACTTCCCTAGTCGCTGTTGGCCATGCAGGTCACCAATGGCTGGTCAGCTTGCCGGCAAACTACTTTGATTCTTGGCAAGAGCTTAAGCAAGCCTTCATCGACAACTTCATTGCTACTTGCGAGCAACCCGGCAACAAATATGATCTGCAATGAATTCGAGATCGAAAAGATGAGCCACTGCGTGAGTACGTCCGGCGTTTCTTGGAGATGCGCATCAAGGTCCCGTCAATCTCCGACAACGAGGCAATAGAGGCTTTCATCACTGGCCTCTGCTTCCACGACGCCCTAAGGGACAAGCTCCTCCGCAAGAGACCTAAATTGGTCACAGCGCTCCTGGCCACCGCTAAGAAATATGCGGACGCCGACGACGCTAAAAAGATAATTATTGAAGAAGCAGCAAGGGTTCCACGCTCCGACCACCCCCCACACCGCGACGACTACCGCGGCAACCGTGGTCGAAACGATAATTTTGACCGCCACAACCAGCGCAACGACTCCCGCGACCACCGCGACCAACGTAATCAGCGGCGTAACCGCCGTGACGATTATAGGGGCAAGCGTGCTCGGGAAGACGACGGCGAGGTCAACACCGTTAAAAAAGGTGGTGGACGTCGTAACTACGAAGACGACTACGCCAAAGCATTGAAAGGGCCATGCCAGCTCCATCCTAAGTCAAATCATACCAAGGAGAATTGCCGCGTTCTCAAGTCTATCTACACGCGTCAATAGGCTCCGGATACATCCGACAAGCCTAACGACGTAGGGGAACAGCGCAACGAGGATAACAACAATGAAGACGCAGATCCTCGTCACAAGTATGTCAAGCCAATCGATCGCGTGCACACCATCATCGGAGGCAAAGTGTCCATTGAGACCAAACGAGAACGCAAGTTGCTCGCCCGCGCTTGCTTGAACGTGGCCAACACTGACAACCTCCTCACCGATCCGTGGCTCCCTCCGTGGTCTCACCACGAAATCTCCTTCAGCAGAAATGACCAATGGGCCGTAATACCTGAGCCAGGACGTTTTCCCCTGGTCCTCGATCCTTGTATCAACAAGGTTTAGTTCGACAGAGTACTGATCGACGGCGGCAGCTCCATCGATATACTGTTCAAGAACAGTCTGCCCGCCCTGAAGATAGCCTAGGCGGACCTCAAGCCATACAAGGCACAGTTCTAGGGTGTTCTCCCCTGGATAGAGCTCTACACCTCTCGGGCAGATCACGCTACCGGTGCAGTTTGGGACCCCGGACCACTTCCGCACTAACTACGTCAACTTCGTGGTCGCTGACTTTGATGGCACCTACCATGCTATTCTTGGTTGACCGTCGCTCACCAAGTTCATGGCCATACCTCATTACAGGTATCTGGTGCTCAAGATGCCTACCGAGAAAGGAGTTCTAACCCTCCGAGGCAACGTGTACGCAGCTTATACCTGCGAGGACGATAGTTTCAAAATAGCAGAGGCTCATGACCTCTCTATTTGCATGGCCGAGACCATGCTCGACGCCAAGAAGACCTCGACCAATCACCTGGAGATCCCAGAGCTCAAGGCTCCATGCAAGAACATCAAGTCCAAGGAGCACAAGGTGATCCAGCTAGTCGACGGTGATCCCAGCAAAATGGCCCTTATCGGAGCCTAACCTGGATCCCTAAATAGGAAGACGTGCTCGTCAGGTTCTTGAGGAGCAACGTGGATGTGTTCGCATGGAAACCTGCTGACATGCCCGGTGTACCTTGGAACTTGCTCGAGCACTCCTTGAATGTCAACGGCAAGGCCAAACCTATCAAGCAGAAGCTACGACGGTTTGCTCGTGACAAAAAGGAGGCGATTAGGGTAGAAGTTACGCAGCTTTTGGTAGCCAGATTTATCAAAGAAGTGTATCATCCGGAGTGGTTAGCCAACCCGGTTCTTGTACGCAAAAAGAATAATGAATGGAGAACGTGTGTTGATTACACTGATCTGAACAAATACTGCCCTAATGGACCCCTTTGGCTTACCTCGCATAGACGAGGTCATAGATTCAACCGCCGGTTGCGAGCTGCTTTCCTTTCTTGATTGCTACTCTGGTTATCACCAGATCGCTCTCAAAAAGGACGACCAGATCAAGACATCTTTTATTACGCCTTTCGGTGCCTACTACTACACGACCATGTCGTTCAGGCTCAAGAACGTCGGGGCTACCTACCAACGCGCTATACTAGGCCTGCCTCAAAGAAGAGATAAAAGACGACCTCGTCGAGTCTTATGTTGATGATATAGTTGTCAAAACCAAGGAAGCACATACCCTTGTTGACAACCTGGAACGCACCTTTGCAGCCCTTAACACATTCCAGTGGAAATTAAACCCAAAGAAGTGCATCTTCGGTGTTCCTTCTAGCATACTACTTGGCAACGTCATCAGTCACGATGGCATACGCCCTAACCTGGAGAAAGTCAAAGCTGTCTTGGACATGAAGCCGCCCAAAAAGGTGAAGGATGTTCAGAAGCTTACCGGATGCATGGCCGCCCTCAGCTGTTTCATATCAAGATTAGGCGAAAAAGGATTACCGTTCTTTAAACTGCTCAAAGCATTCAAAAAGTTTGAGTGGTCGGAGGAAGCAGACGCTGCCTTCACACAGCTAAAACAATACCTTACGTCACCTCCGGTCCTCACTGCTCCCAGAGAAGACGAAACACTCCTGCTTTACATTGCAGGTTACTAATCGAGTGGTCTCCACAGCCATGGTGGTCGAGCGCGACGAGCCCAGCCACGTCTACAAGGTATAGCGACCAATCTATTTCATCAGTGAGGTGCTCAATGAATCCAAGACCAGGTACCCACAAATCCTAGAAATTGATCTATGCCATACTGATAACATCCAGAAAGTTGAAACATTACTTCGACGGATATCATGTGGTGGTCATGACTGAGTACCCTCTGCGAGACATCATTAGCAACAAGGATGCGAACGGGCACATCGTCAAGTGGGCAATGGAGCTATGTCCTTTTTCCTTGGAATTCGCAAGCCATACTACAATCAAGTCTCAGGCGCTCGTCGATTTCATCGTCGAGTGGACAGACTTGAGCACGCCTACTTCTTAGGGGCTCGACGAGTATTGGAAGATGTACTTTGACGGTTCTCTCAACATCGATGGCGCAGGGGTAGGAGTCCTTTTCGTGTCACCATCCAAGGAACAGCTCTGGTACGTCCTTAGGATTTATTTCCTAGCATCTAATAATACCGCCGAATACGAAGCATGCCTACATGGTTTGCTCATTGTGGTTGAGCTCTGTGTTAAATGTCTCTATGTCTATGGAGACTCGGCTCTGGTCATCAACCAACTTAACAAGGACTGGGACACGACCAGTGAAAGGATGGATGCATACTGCAAATCGATCAGAAAGCTGGAAGGTAGGTTCTATGGCATCGAGTACACACAAGTGGTCCGGGACAAAAATCAAGCAGCAGATGCGCTGCCAAAGTTAGGATCATCCCGAGCCAAAGTCCCACATGGCGTATTTGTCCAAGACCTGCTCATGCCTTTGATCGAAGAGGAAGATTCCACGGTCGACAAGCCTCCATACAAGCAATTGGTGGCTACGGTTCCGGCGTCGAGCACCATCGAGCCACCTCCGACCACTCATGAGCCCGACTAGAGAATACCTTTCATCAAGTACCTAACAGATGGCAGCGGTTATACTGATCGAACAGAAAACGAGTGCCTGATGCGTCGCAGTAAGTAGTATCTGCTTGTCGATGGAAAGCTATGGCGCAAGAACGCAAAGGAGGAAATCTTGATGAAGTGTATAACCCAGGAGGATGGCGAACATCTCCTAGACCAAATCCACTTTGGCTCCTATGGCAACCACGCGGCCTCAAGAACGCTGGTCGGTAAGGCTTTCTGAGCAGGGTTCTATTGGCTGTCAGCAGTAGCCGACGCAGAGAAGCTAGTCCGCCACTATGAGGGTTGTCAGTTCTTCACCAAGAGAATCCACGTACCAGCACATGAGATCCAGACAATACCAGCCTCTTGGCCCTTCGCATGCTGGGGACTGGATATGATCGGGCCCTTCAAACTGGCTCCTAGGAAATTTACATGCGTCTTTGTGCTGATCGACAAATTTTCTAAGTGGATAGAATACATGCCTCTGGTACAGGCATCCTGAGAAAAGGCTGTCATGTTCCTTGACCAGGTCATCCACCATTTCGGTATACCCAACAGCATCATTACTGATCTGGGTACTCAATTCACCGGGAATGCTTTTTGGGACTTCTGCGATAAAAGGAGCATAGTAGTAAAATACGTCTCGGTGGCGCACCCTAGAGCTAATGGACAAGTCGAGCAGGCAAATGGCATGATCTTGGACGCATTGAAGAAGAGGATGTATAGAGAAAATGACAAAGCTCCTGGAAGATGGCTCAAGAGTTGCCAGCCGTGGTCTGGGGCCTCAGAACTCAGCCCAGTCATAACACCGGCGTCTCACCATACTTTATGGTTTACGGCGCTGAGGCTGTCCTCCAAGCAGATATAGCTTTCAGATCAGCATGGGTAGAGAACTTCAACGAAGGCAGGGTCAACAAAGTGCGGGAGCTAGAAGTGAATAGTGCAAAAGAGAAGCGGCCTCGATTCTTGTGTACGTACAGCCAAATACCTCGCTATCTTGCGCAGGTACTACAACAAGAACGTTAAGGAGCGGTTCTTCATGGTCGAGGGACCTGGTCCTGAAGTGGAATACGAATCAGGCTGGTGTCCATAAACTCGCAACTCCATGGGAAGGGCCCTTCATGATCAAGGAGGTCACACGACCAGCGTCTTACAGGTTAGCTCACCTGGACGGTACGGACGTACCCAATTCATGGCACATCGACAAGCTTAGGCGTTTCTATGCTTAACTGCTAAGATATGTACTCCTTTTGTACTTTCGATTTCATTCAATAAAGCTATTATGATTTCTCTGACCACTCTAATGTGTCACTTCGAATTTTATGGTTATTCTAACTTAGCCACTCAAAGCCGACCACCATTCCTTCTAGGGTTTTCGGAGCAGGCCCTGTCTCCGGTTCCTCCCAACGCGTGCATGGGATCCGCTCTCTACGCTACGGGTGATCGGCAGGTCCCCCCTGGTTTGACTTGTCCACGTCTACGTGTGCATAGGTCACGCACCTCACACTCCGACCACATGGCAAATTCGGGCCGTACAAACCTTTTAGGATGACGTGTTGAGCAAAATGGTACAACTAAACAGAACGTTTACATGTTCTCACTTAGTTACACCAACATGAGTTTCAAGCTTAAATATGTTTTATACAAAACAAACAAGCTTATAATGATATACAGTTACGTTATTACAAGCTTGCCTGAAGAGGCCCAAGTTTACAATAACACAACTATATCCTTCTTCCACAGCTCTAGCCTATTCTATTGGCTGGTCGGGGCACGCGGCACCCGCTGCTCGCTGCTCCCGACATCCTGCTCAAGTCTCGGGGACTCTTGTACTAGTCAAGCTGAAGAGGATGGCCCCGCCGATGTCTGGCTGGTCGTGATGATGCGTCCTGGTTCACCTTGTGTCACCATCTGGTTCCTGATTACACGCACCGTCTACCGACAATCTACCATCACGGGCACCCCCTCGGTGGACTGCCGACCATATTTCGTCGACAGTGGCGCGCCAGGTAGGGGTCCCCTTTAGGGGTTGTGCGTGCTGATCCATGGTCGAACTAGATGGGACCTCAAGAACAACACCGTTCGTGGCAACCTAACTTTCCGAGGCGGCATTCTTCAATAGCCTTACGGTCTCGACGTTACGGCGACAACAACCATCTGGCTACCTGCGATGGGACTTCACCTCTCAAGCATCCAGCTCCGACTCGCCTGGATGTTGGCCGGGACCAACACCAAGAAGCAAGTCAGCGAGAAGCCAGGCGACCTCAGCTGCAGCAAATTTTATCAGATCCGATCTTAAAACTCGCAACGAGATCTGTCCCGCGTGCATCTCGTGTTGGCGAATATGAAGTCAAAGTTTCAGCCAAGGCATCATCAATGACGAGACTTTAAAGCAGCGTTATGGCATCACATCATGATCTACACCACCACACAAGCTAATTATAGCTTCCATGTACGTCAGACAAGCAGCAAGGTCACGCTCGATCAGGAGCTCACGGCCGCGATGCTCTCACTCTCGCTCAACACTACGAATCCGTCGGGTCACCTGGCCGTGCATGAGTGCGTGCCGCCCCATGGCAAGAAGGTCGTGTCTGAGGCATACAGCGCCATTGTCGACATGGTAGCCCGGCTCAGGATTGCCGTGAGTGCACGGGATTGCGTGGTAGAGAGAGCCGCTAGTCGGATAAGAGCCGATCAGCAAGCAAGCAAATTATGCGTGGCTTACATCACCATGACGTGAACATGATCCAAGCAAGCTAGCCAAAAGTGATCGACGTAATAATCTTGGTTATTGCATATACGTGCTTACGCATCACCGGTCACGCCTGCAAAAATCCTCGTGACTTGCCTCTAACATGGGATCGACTATGCGGGTTCGCCTACGACTCCGCGCACCTGTTCGACTGCGTCAAGCCACCCGAGCCACCAAGCGAGCTGTAGAAGGACGACGTCGCCCGGACTACTTACTCCGACCACCAGACCACGTCGACCACGTCTCGAGCGGCTCCGCCGAGCTCCGACCACCTCGACCACCAGACCACCTCGAAATTCCTGCAATATAAATATGTAGAATGGTAGTACATGATGTACAAAATAATAAATTATGGAGAAAAAATCTACGGTGAAGAAATAACGCTCAGCAGTCATTTGCAAATGAACATGATGTGATAAAGCAGTTGGTGCTTTGTAAACATCAGTGTTAATGTGAAGTTTGTGTTTATACTTAATATAAACTTCCCGACCAGTTAGTATGTAGCTGAGTCTCCAGCCCTAGCTAGCCCGTTAACCATAACGCGGGGCGCAGAGCCCGTGCACGTGTAGGAAGAACAAAGCGTCGCTAAGGAGCCGCTGCCAACCACCCATAACGCAGAGGGCAGACGCTCGTGCATGTGTAGGGAGGAGCCGGAGACAGGGGCGTCTCTGGAGGCATCGAGCGTCAACATGACTGGTCGAGGATTTGCATTAAGTATAGCTTGCATGTTATATTTAAGATTGTATACATGGACAAACGTTATTTGAAGAATAATCATGACGAGGACGTTGTGGAGAAACGTCGTAATGAAAATTATATTAAATATAAATATTAGAAGTGTACTTATCTTTGGATAGAAATCTGGTCGATGGCGATAAAGTTGTCCGATCCTCGTACTTTTCGGCCTGTTGTGATGGTGGTCGTGGTTGTCATAGCGCCGTTCTTCGTGGCGATCATCATTGCGACGTGGTCTGGTGGTCGAGGTGGTCGGAGCTCGGCGGAGCCGCTTGGGACGTGGTCGACGTGGTCTGGTGGTCGAGGTGGTCGGAGCTCGACGTGGTCTGGTGATCGAGGTGGTCGGAGCTCGGCGGAGCCGCTCGGGACGTGGTCGACGTGGTCTGGTGGTCGGAGTAAGTAGTCCGGGCGACGTCGTCCTTCTACGGCTCGCTTGGTGGCTCGGGTGGCTTGACGCAGTCGAACAGGTGCGCGGAGTCGTAGGCGAACCCGCATAGTCGATCCCATATTAGAGGCAAGTCACGAGGATTTTTGCAAGCGTGACCGGTGCATGCGTAAGCACGTATATGCAGAAACCAAGATTAATATGTCGATCACTTTTGGCTAGCTTGCTTGGATCATGTTCACGTCATGGTGATGTAAGCCACGCATAATTTGCTCTCTACCACGCAATCCCGTGCACCCACGGCAATCCCGAGCCGGGCTACCATGTCGACAATGGCGCTGTATGCCTCGGACACGACCTTCTTGCCATGGGGCGGCACGCGCTCATGCACGGCCAGGTGACCCGACGGAGGCATAGTGTTGAGCCAGAGCGAGAGCATCGCGGCCGCGGGCTCAGCGTGACCTTGCTGCTTGTCTGACGTACATGGAAGCTATAATTAGCTTGCGTGGTGGTGTAGATCATGACGTGATGCCATAACGCTGCTTTCAAGTCTCGTCGTTGATGCATGCCGTGGCTGAAGCTTAATTTGACTTCATATTCGCCAACACGAGATGCACGCGGGACAGATCTCGTTGCAAGTTTTAAGATCGGATGTGATAAAATTTGCTGCAGCTGAGGTCGCCTGGCTTCTCGCCGACTTGCTTCTTGGTGTTGGTCCCGACCAACATCCAGGCGAGTCGGAGCTGGATGCTTGAGAGGTGAAGTCCCGTCGCAGGTAGCCGGACGGTTGTTGTCAGCCGTAACGTCGAGACCGTAAGGCTGTAGAAGAACGCCGCCTCGGAAAGTCAGGTTGCCACGAACGGCGTTGTTCTTGAGGTCCCATCTGGTTCGTCATGGATCAGCACGCACAACCCCTAAAGGGGACCCTTACCTGGCGCGCCACTGTCGACGAAATAACATAGCATGCTCACTTGATATGCTAAGGTGACGGCTAAAGCACTTCTATCCCATATCAGCCATATCAGTCTCCAACGATTAGCAAACACAATTATTGTCTTTTCAGACTGACTGTTTGAATTAAATTAAGGGAAGACGCATCATCACGTACTAATTCTAGATCCAAGTAAAGTTCTCAAGCCTACAATCCATTTGCAACAAGGCAAACTCTGGATGCCAACCATGGAGGCATGGACCTACCTCTTTAATACACTGATGGAATATCTCACATTTGTCCTTTGATATCTTCGATGCAGTTTGCCCAGGATGAATCCTTGCCTAAATGTGAAGCATGCAGAAAAATAGCAAATTAGTTCTACAACACTGCAGATATTGAAAGCAGTGCAAATGTGAAACGTGCTTAAGTGTACATGTTGAAATTAGCAGATCGCTCTTGTTTCAAACAAACATACTTGTGCAGTTGTGGTTATAACTTACAGTGTTTAAAAGATGAGCCACTAAATTATCAAACAGAGACACAAAAGTTTGGAAAGCAGCTATTGACGTGCTGGAACCGCGACTAGGGGCTCATGTTAGGTTTCAACTCTAGCCTACCCCAACTTGCTTGGACTAAAAGCCTTTGGAAGCTAGTCCCTGTTTTCGAAGTTTACACAAACATGTAAGCATCACTTACCTTTTATAGATTTCAAACTAAGGTCGCCACACCTAACCTCAAGCTGCTGCAAGTTTTGTTTGTTAATATTTGGCTGCCCACAGCACCAGCTTGCCTATCTTTGGCCCCTGGCCCAAATGCTAAAGACAGTTTTGGCTGAAGTCTGCCTAAGGTTAGGTGGTCAATTTCCTTGCTACAGAAGTGTGGCAAGATTAACCTTAGGCAAAAATATGTGGCATAGTTAATTATGAGCTAAAAATGTGAAGCACCAGGCACATTGCAAGTGTAAGAAGAGGCCAATAAAACATGATAATAATAATTTCCAATTCCTTGCTTGCGTTGCAGCAAAAATCTTTGCTAAAATGATGGATCTCCTGTGGCGACACAGTTCATGAATCTGCTGGCGGCCATGGCAGTGCCGACCCTACATGGGGTACCACACTTGTCTCCTATGACACCAGAGAGAAGTTGCTTGCGCTGAGGTAAATAGTGTAGCAGCAAGCTCAACATTGAGCTAGTCAATATTATCTATGGTAATTTCGTTCAGAAGAACAATAAAAGAATTGTCTAATATCCATATTGTGCAACACTAGAAGTACATAAAAGTTATATTTAATTTTTTTTGTCATGGATCATAAACTGTAAATCAGTGGAAGCAATGTCCAGAGCACAGACCTGATAAAGTACTTCATCTGCCATCCAGTTGCCAATTCCTGATTTAAAACTCTGCAAAACAAGGGGTTCAGAACCTAGAGTACATCTGCACCTGCTAATAACATTTTATACGATTGTTTCAAAAAAAACATTTTATATTAAAATTATTGTTTCTACTACGATTGAGGAGACACATTGGTATCCTTAACCACATTCTCTTAGGGTGTCTTTGGCAGGGCTCGGTCCGAACAGCTCCAGCCCCTCGTGTCACCATGCGTTACTGTACTGTACTGCACTGTAGCGTCAACAGAACAGCTCCGTCCCCTTGTGTATTTTTGCCTACCGAACAGGCAGAGCTGTGTTTCTGGGGCTCCTCCGGCTACACTATAGTGCGCTACAGTGCCAGATCCGGAAGAAGCCCAGACAAATGGGGCCTTAAATAACTGACTGAAACATTGAATCAATGCCTTTTAAGGTCTGAATTTTTTGTGTTTTGAGCAAGATATTTCTAAGTTGTTTCACACCACTTCACATATGACTAAAGCACTGAATTATATTCAGAGTTGCGTTAGGAACTAGCATAAACAAACCTTATCTGCTTAAAATTTGGGTTCAGGCAATTTGGGTCCACACCAAGATTTAGAAACTCATACCTGATCAAGTAAAAGGGCTTTTATTGGCCCTTTCTTTTGACCTAATGACTTCATAAATTTATCAAGCTTGATTGGTTCAAATACGGCATCAGGTCCAAGCTCAGAAATTGGAGGGGCAGCTTCTGGCTATTAGAACATACAAAAGTAATTAGACATATCAAACATCACAGCAAATAGAAGAGTAAACTTTTCCAATAATCACTATAGACTATTACGTTGTCAAGCAGTCTTATTTTTGCAAAACGCCTCTTAACAGTGAAGGAAAACTCCAAGCCATCATCCATCTGCAACAGGTTAACAAGAAGATGAACAAACAAGAACATATTTATATATAAAAAAAATAACTAGCACAACTTGTTGGTTCAATATCCTTTTGCAGTTAAAAAAGAAGGAAAGCCCACTTAACATGCAAGAAAAACAAATGCCCCAGCAGGTACACAAGTCCATAATTAGAATATTTCAATATGTTTTTTTTCTACTTCTGCAATGTTACTGCTTCTCATGTAAATACAACTATCTGAATCGGATACCATGGAAGTTACCATCACCACATAAGACATCAATTTGCTTGGATCAGAAGTAAGATATTTAAGAATCACAATCCAAATATAAGTCAATATCATGAAATTGTAGGTCATAGCTCATATAAGATATTTCAGATTCATCTGTGAAGTCATTGGACCTTATATTAAAACAAATAATAATATGTGTTATTGTGTATAAACGAGTTAGGTAATTTGCCAGCAGAAACAAACATACTTTCAATTCATAAGAGAACAGGAATACTTGTAGAAATGATATGGGAAAACACCTCACCCCTAATGAGGGGGGGTGACCTCTGTTATATAGCCAATCAGGCTTGATATATAAGGAATACAATCAGTGTACATGGAAGGAATGTGTAGTTAATAAGCCCTGCTTCCTAAGCACTTCCTAGATAACTATGCTAGTTAATTACAGTCATTAAAGACCTTGGGCAGCCCAAGAGGTGTGTACGGCTGCCAAGGCACCTATCTGTTTAGCTATGCTCTAGTGAGCTGTTTGTAATCAATGCAATGTCTATCTCTATATATAATCAAGGAGACGGCCTGGGGCGTGTTGTCTCTGGCTAATCAAGTCTGTGTTACCTCCAACATTTGGTATCAGAGTGCCAGGTTAGACACCAAAGAGCCACGAGGCCAACTTCTCACCTCCTCCACCCCATGTCGACCTCTGCTGAGCGCACTGCCAGGCTCAAAGCCAAGGGAACCGGCGATGGAGAGCTGGGCGACCCCTCCAGCCGGGCCGCGCGCTTGAAGGCTGCAGAGGAAGCAGCAGCGCTAGCAGTCCAGGCAGCAAAGCAGGCGGCGGCTGCTGCAGAGGCGGCAGCAAGGACGGCGCAGGAGCTGCGGGCCGAAATTGCTGCTGAGAAGGGAGAAGAAGAGGATGCAGAGGAGGAGGAAGAGGAGGCGGAGAGCAGGAATCGGGGGCTGCGGACTCCGTCGCGAGATAGGAGGCGCTCGCAGTCACCACTGCGGGACCGGAGGCGCGGCCGCGGCGGCGGTCGCTACGAATCACCACAAGGCAGAGTGGTGTACCACGACTCCGATAGCAGCACGTCGTGGCCGATGCTGGACAAGACAAACTACTACGAGTGGAGTCAGACCATGAAGCTGAGGATGCAGGCGCGCGATCTCTGGGACGCCATCGAGGGCGGCTCTGTCCAGTTTTGCGATGACAGGCGCACACTGGAGGTGATTGTTGGGGCCGTGCCCAAGGAGATGGGCATCCCACTCCTCGACAAGGCTATGGCGAAAGAGGCGTGGGACGCCATCACTGCGACTCGCATCGGCGTGGACCGGGTCCGTCGAGCAACGCTGCAGCGCCTACGCCGCGATTGGGAGAACATCGGCTCAACCCCGGCGAGCAAGTGGAGGATTTCGCCCTGCGTCTGTCAACTCTGCACCAGCAACTTGTCATTCATGGTGACAAGGACATCACTGAAGAGTGAGTGGTGGAAAAGTTTCTACGCACGGTGCCGGCCAAGTACGCGCAGATTGTTGTCGCCATTGAGTAGTTCCTCGACTTCGAGGCGCTCACTCTCGAGGAGGTGACTGGAAGGCTCAAGGCGGTGGATAATCGCGAGGAACAAGAGCTGACCGAGCCGGTGGCCATCAACGGCAAGCTGCTGTACACCGAGGAGCAGTGGAGAGCGCGCTGGAGGAAGGAGAAGAAGGGAGATGATGTCGGTGGTTCTGGTTTCAGGAACCAGCGCGGTGGTGATGGACGTAGCTGCGGTGGTGGACGAGGACGAGGCAGAGGCGGTGGATGAGGAGATGGCAATGTTGCTGGCTGCGTCGGCCCCAACACCTGCCTCAACTGCAACCAGGAGGGCCACTGGGCATGTGAGTGTCCCCAGCCGCGGCGTGAAGGTGCAGAGCACGGCGGTAGAGGTGGAAACCGTGCTGGCCGTGGCGGTGGCAGCCGTGGTGGAGGCCGTGGCGGCGGAAATCAGGCTGGGCAGCATGGCGAGAACCAAGGAAGGCATGAGGCGCGGGCCCAGTACGCCGAGTGCGATGAAGATGGCGCTCTGTTTCTGGCACATGGCTTCATCAGCCTAGAACAGAGCACGCCGGCGCACAGCTACACGGCGCAGCACGTTGAACTTTTCCAGCCACGTGCTCACGCCTATCTTGGCGTGCACGAAGAAGAGGTGGACAGCGGCTGGTACCTAGACTCCGGCGCGACGCATCACATGACTGGGCGCCAAGAGTTCTTTGCTGATCTGAACACTGGCGTTCGAGGAACGGTCAGGTTCGGGGACGCGTCGAAGGTAGAGATCAAGGGCGTCGGGTCTATTGTTTTCCAAGCCAAGACCGGTGAGCAGAGGGTCCTTCATGGCGTCTACTTCATTCCGGCACTGAAGAACTCTATCCTAAGTCTGGGTTAGCTTGATGAAGGAGGGTCCAAGGTTAAGATTGACGATGGCGTGCTTCGCATTTGGGACAAGAGCCGCCGTCTACTCGCCAAGGTACACAGAGGGAAGAATAGATTGTATATTCTGCATCTTGAGGCTGCACAACCTCTCTGTCTCGTGGCGCGCAAGGATGATGAGGCGTGGCAGTGGCACGAGCGTTTCGGCCATCTGCACTTCGACGCACTCCGGCGACTCAGCAAGGAGGAGATGGTGCGCGAGATGCCGGTGGTCGACCATGTTGAGTAGGTGTGTGACACCTGTGTTACCACCAAGCAGAGGCGGCGTTCCTTTCCGGCTGTAGCAGCATACCGTGCCCAGAATCAGCTTGAGCTGGTGCACGGTGACCTGTGCGGTCCGGTCACGCCAGCGACACCGGTGGGCAATCGCTATATCTTGCTGCTTGTCGATGACGCTACCCGTTTTATGTGGGCTGTGTTGCTGCCATCCAAGGATGCAGTAGTAGAAGCAATTAAGAAGGTCAAGGTGGTAGCAGAGGTGGAAAGTGGGCGCAAGTTGAAGGTCCTGCGCACCGACAATGGCGGCGAATTCACCGTCGCGGAGTTTGTTGCATACTGCGCTGATGAAGGTATTAAATGGCATTTCAGTGCCCCTTATTCACCGCAACAGAATGGTGTTGTTGAGCGTAGGAACCAAACAGTGGTGGCCATGGCACGAGCTTTGCTCAAGCAACGCTGGATGCCCTCTCGGTTTTGGGGGGGGCTATGATGACGGCTGTGCACATTTTGAATCGATCCCCGACGAAGGCGCTGAAGAATGCCACTCCTTATGAGGCGTGGCATGGCCGGGCACCAACAGTCGGCCATCTCAAGGTCTTTGGCTGTGTGGCCTATACCCGGTGGCTTACTCAGCTTCATAAGCTCGATGACCGCGGTGAGGCTGGCGTGTTTATCGGTTATGCGGAAGGGGCCAAGGCATATCGTATCTATGATCCAGTGTCCCAGCGCGTGTGTGTTAGCCACAATGTGGTGTTCGACGAAGGCTGTGGCTAGGACTGGGCATCACCGGCAGCAGGCACATCAGAAGCAGCGGGCAGTGAGTTTACTGTTGAATTCCCATAGGCGGAGGAACTCCCTGAAGTAGGAAGTTCAGCGTCGCCTTCACTATCTCCTCCGCCACATCCTACATCACCTGGTTTCTCTCCGGTGAATGCAGGAGAGCCTGCAGCGGAAGCAGAGGAGCCCGTAGCGGAGGCAGAGGCGCCTGCGTCGCCCAGAACACCTACACTAGCTCCAGTAAGTCCTCAGGTTGAGCATGTGACCCCCCTGGAGGATGATGATGAAAGGGTGGATGCCTACCACGACGATGAAGAACTCCGCTATCGAAAGATTCATGACATTATTGGTGATCAGCCAACCCCTCCGCCGGCGCAGCGGCTGTTTGCAGAACTGAATCTCACCCATTATGGTGAGCCTACAAGCTATGAAGAAGCCAAAGATGATCCAGATTGGCAAGCAGCGATGAAGGAGGAGCTGAGATCAGTAGAGCGGAATGGGACTTGGGAACTTGTTTCTCCTCGTCCTGGTCACCGTCCAATTTCACTGAAATGGGTGTTTAAGCTGAAGAAGGATGAACGTGGAGCTGTAATTAGGCACAAGGCAAGACTTGTGGCCCGTGGTTTTGTGCAGCAGGAAGGAGTTGATTATGAAGATGCTTTTGCACCGGTTGCAAGGATGGAATCAGTGTGTGTTTTGATGGCCCTAGCAGCACAAGAAGGATGGGCAGTACATCACATGGATGTAAAGTCTGCATTTTTGAATGGAGAACTTTAGGAGGAGGTTTATGTTACACAGCCTCTAGGTTTTGTAGTATCAGGAGAGGAGAAGAAAGTGTATAGGCTGCACAAGGCTCTGTATGGCCTAAGACAGCCTCCTCGGGCATGGAATGCCAAGCTTGACTTGACTCTCAAGCAGATGGGTTTTGAACAGAATGTGTATGAAGCTGCTATGTATAGGAAGGGATCAGGTGATTCCCTACTGGTAATTGGAGTCTATGTTGATGATTTGATCATCACAGGAGTTAATCAGCGAAAGATTGAAGCTTTCAAGGCAAAGATGAAGCAAACTTTTGAAATGAGTGATTTGGGTCTTCTGTCTTTCTATCTGGGAGTTGAGGTAAGGCAATCAGAGGGGAGCATCACTCTGAAGCAAACCCATTATGCTAAGAAGATACTTGAGCTTGGTGGTATGGCAGGTTGTAATCCAGCCACCACACCCATGGAAGAAAGGCTAAAATTAAGCAAGGAAAGCATAGCAAAGGAAGTAAATCCAACTCAGTACAGAAGACTGGTTGGCAGTTTGAGATACCTAGTGCACACAAGACCAGATTTGGCTTTTGCTATAGGGTATGTTAGCAGATTTCTGGAGAAGCCAACAACTAAACATCTTCAGGCTGTGAAGAGGATTTTGAGATACCTGGCTGGTACTCTAGATCATGGGCTCTGCTACACCAGAACAACAGGCAAAGCAAGGTTTGTGGGTTACAGTGATTCAGATTTGGCTGGAGATGTTGATTCAAGCAAAAGCACAACTGGATGTTTGTTCTTCCTTGGAACCAGCCTGGTCAGCTGGCAGTCTATCAAACAGAGAGTTGTTGCTCTATCTAGCTGTGAGGCTGAATATGTGGCGATGACAACAGCTGCAACCCAAGCTTTGTGGTTGTCAAGACTATTTATAGATTTGTTGGGAAGAAAAGTTGAAGTGGTGGAACTCAGAGTAGACAATAAGTCTGCTCTGGCTTTGGCAAAGAATCCTGTTTTCCATGACAGGAGCAAGCATATTAGAATCAAGCATCATTTCATCAGAGATTGTGTGAAGGAAGGTAGCATCAAGACAGAGTTCATTCCCACTGTAGATTAGCTCGCTGATATACTGACTAAAGCCTTGGGCAAAACCAAGCTAGAAGAGATGAGGAGCAGGATTGGGATCAAGGAGATCAAGATTAGTTGAAGCAGGTCTTAGGGGGAGAAATGTAGTTAATAAGCCCTGCTTCCTAAGCACTTCCTAGATAACTATGCTAGTTAATTACAGTCATTAAAGACCTTGGGCAGCCCAAGAGGTGTGTACGGCTGCCAAGGCACCTATCTGTTTAGCTATGCTCTAGTGAGCTGTTTGTAATCAATGCAATGTCTATCTCTATATATAATCAAGGAGACGGCCTAGGGTGTGTTGTCTCTGGCTAATCAAGTCTGTGTTACCTCCAACAGAATGAACAAGCTTCCTAATACACATATATACTTCCTAATACCCGCCCGCAGTCATAGCGGGAGGATCACAAACGCAAAGACTGGACTGAAACTCAGTGAACAGTGGAGTTGGAAGGCCCTTCATCATGATGTCCGTGAACTGGTGAGAGGACGGCACATGGAGGACCCGGACCTCACCCAAGGCTACCTTCTCATGGACGAAGTGGATGTCAATCTCGATGTGCTTCGTGCACCGATGATGCACCAGATTGGCT
The DNA here is from genome assembly GCF_019320115.1 of Miscanthus floridulus. NCBI lineage: Eukaryota > Viridiplantae > Streptophyta > Magnoliopsida > Poales > Poaceae > Miscanthus > Miscanthus floridulus. The sequence goes on along the minus strand of NW_027096606.1, from coordinate 3,872 downwards.
GTCATGTATATTGCACTCACATTATCACAGTAGACAATAGTGGCCGAAGCAAGCGGGACATGAAGCTCTTGGAGAAGTTGGCGCAGACAGCAACATTCGGCCACAGCATGAGCTACAGCACGATACTCCGCCTCAGCACTGGATCAAGACACCGTGGTCTAGCGCTTGGAGGACCAAGACACTAGATTGTCGCCGAGGTAGACGCAGAAACCGGAGGTGGAGCGTCGATAGTCCGGGCAGCCAGCCTAGTCGGCGTCGGAGTAGGCAGTCAGAGACTGAACAGAGCCGGTGCCGATGTGAAGTCTAGAGGAGAGTGTACCCTTGACATAGTGCAGGATGCCCTTGATTAGGGCCATATGGGGCTCTCATGGATCATGCATGAAGAGGCACACCTGCTGAACTGCATATGCCAAATCTGGTCTAGTCAGGGTGAGGTACTGAAAGGGCCCAGCAAGGCTTCGATACTTAGAGCCGTCCTGGAGCTTGGCGCCGTCCTGTGCCGAGAGCTTGGCATGAGTGTCAACGGGAGTCGTTGTAGAGTGACACTCAGCCATGCCAGCACGCTGAAGAAGATCCAGGGCATACTATCACTGAGACATGAACAGGTCCTGGGAAGAACGCGTCACTGAGATGCCGAGGAAGTGATGCAAGGCTCCAAGATCTGTCATGGTGAGCTTGGAGTGAAGGCGCCCCATGATGTGCTGGAGAAGAGTCGAGGACGACGCGGTGAGGATGATGTCATCGACATATAGCAGCAGATAGGCGATGCTCGGCCCCTCTACATGTCGGAGACAGAGGCGACGAAGCCGAGCTGTCGAATGTAGGAAGAGAACCGCTGGTACCACGCCCTCGGTGCCTGCTTTAGTCCATACAAGGACTTCTGGAGGAGATAGACGTGATCTAGAGCGGTGGGGTCGATGAAGCCAGGAGGCTGCTGGCAGTAGACAGTCTCAGCGAGATGGCCGTGGAGAAATGCGTTCTTCACGTCGAGCTGGTGGATCGGCCAAAAGTGAGAAGCGGCGATGCTGAGGACGGTCCGTATCGTCGCTGGTTTGACAACCAGACTGAAGGTCTCGTCGTAGTTGATGCCGTGGTGCTAGGAGAAGCCTTGGACCACCCAGCGTGCCTTGTGCCAGGCGAGTGACCCATCAGCATGGAACTTATGCCGGAAGATCCACTTGCCCGACACGACATTGGCACCGGGCGGCCGCGGGACGAGGCGCCAAGTGTCGTTGTCCATGAGAGCCTAGAACTCGTCGACCATTGCAGCATGCTAGTTAGTGTCGGCCAGAGCACTACGGTAGTTTGCCGGAAGTGGAGAAGGCGATGATGGCAAAGCCATCAAGCCCTGGTAGGACACCACTCGCGGAATGGCCCTAGTCACAGTCCGAGTGACAGGTCGTGGAGGAGCAGGAGGTGGCAACGATGCCAGGACTGCAGGCGCCTGAGGTGCCACGGGCGCAGGTGACGGCGGTAGAGGTGTGGGCGCTGGGGACGATGCCAGGACTGCGGGCGCCTGAGGTGCCGTAGGCACAGGTGGTGGTGGCAGAGGTGTGAGCGCCGGGGGCGTTGCTGGAGGCGCCGAAGCAGATGCCGCAGCCGCTGGTGGCCGCCTAGTGTAGTGATGAGACAGGGGCGGCACTAGCGGTCTAGTAGGTGCCGGGCGACCGCTGGAACCCCCAACTGCAGGAGCAGGGACGACATCCAAGCAGGCTGGTCCTATAGTTGAGGAAGAGGGCGGTGTCCCACCCGCAGATGGAGCGCGGTACATGATTGGGCCACGTACTAGAATTGCGGGGTCATCATCGGGAAGTTCCTACAAAACAGCAGGTGATGGCCGCGGCTGCACAACGTCCGAGGACGGAGCAACCGAGGCAAGAGTAGGAGCAGCAGAGAGGTTCGACAAGAGGAAGTGGAGCTGTGACAGGTGAGTAGGGTGGGAGGAGAAAGGAAAAACAGACTCATCAAAGACAACATGGCAAGAGATGATGACTCGACGGGTGGAGAGGTCAAGGCAGCGGTACCCTTTATGGGACGAGGGGTAACCGAGGAAGACACAGGCTGCAGATCGAGGAGCAAGCTTGTGGCGTGCCGTGGCTAAGAGATTAGGATAGCACAGACAACCGAATACACGTAAGTGAGAGTATTCGAGGGGTTGGGAATGTCAGTAGTTAGCCTAGTGTTCATGTTTTCCAGTTACCTACTATAGCTATTTACTATTCACTATCATGTAATTTTTCTAGGTTCCTTGGCAACCAAGTTGATCATGGTGCCTTAGCAACCAAGTAGGAATCATAGCATCTGCTTTATGTAGTTAGAATATGCTAAGGAGTAGGTACACCACTTGCTTATATATGCAGTGGTTAGCATCTTTTGTATCTAAGTTGTTATTGCAATTCAATACAATCCAAGTGGCCTATTGGCCAAGCTGCCCTCTGGCAGCCCTAGTTCTACTTGTGCCGAATTACCTGTGATCTGGTGATCAACGCCAACAATTGGTACCAGAGCTCTAGGTTGAGAGAAAGGGAAAGGCATGGCCACCTCCATAGAGAGAGGAGCAGCAGCTGCCACCGAGCAGCATGTGTAGCATCTGGCCGTGGCAGAGGCTGCAGTCACGCAGGCGTAGTAGGTCACGGAGGCTGCTACAGCAGTAGCTCAGAACATGACCACCATGGCCACGGCTCTACGTTGAGAGTTGGTGGAGGAGAATCCGCCACGCGATCGCTGCCCACTTCCGCGGAGGAGCCCAGAGCGCGAGCGTAGGCAGACGCGGTCACCCGATCGGGATCAGGATCGCCGTCGTGGATAGGCCAGGGGCTGCTCGCCGGTGATCCAGACCGTATACAAGGATTCTGGCTCGAGCTCCACCTAGCCGATGCTCACCAAGTCAAATTATCATGAGTGGGCCTCGATCATGAAGCTGAAGCTTTAGGCACGGCAACTCTGGGATGCGATCGAGTACCAGGACCTACCCGCCGTGCTGTAGGAGATGCAGATGCCGCTGTTCGAGAAGGGATCAGCCAAGGAGGCCTAGGACTCCATTGCCGCCGTGTGGATCGGCATCGATCGGGTGCACCGCGCCACGCTCCAGCGACTCCGCAACGACTGGGAGAAGCTCACCTTCTGTCCGAGTGAGTAGATCGAGGACTTCACCCTTCGCTTGATGGCCCTGAAGCATCAGCTTCTTCTCCATGGCGACAATGACATCGATGAAGAGCGCATGGTGGAGAGGCTCCTGTGCGCCGTGTCGCCGAAGTACGCCCAGCTCTAGATCGCCATTGAGACGCTTCTTGACTTCTAGGACCTCACCATCGAGGAGGTGTTTGGGCATTTGAAGACGGTGGATGACATGGAGGCACTGGCCGCGGAACCAGCTACCATCGGTGGTCTACTGCTGACAAGGGAGCAATGGCGTGCTAAGGAGAAGGAGGAGGCTGCCGCTTCCGCGTCAGGCAAGGAACCGTGACGTCGTCCACGCGGCAAGCAAGAAGCAGCGTGGGAAGGGCAATCGCGGTGGAGGAGACAGAGGCGGTGGCGACGATCGCGGGGGCGGACGACGACACCTACCTTAACTGTGGTGATCATGGCCACTAGGCGCGCGACTGCCGCCAGCCATGCCGTGGTGGTGGTGACCGTGGCAGCGGCGGTGGCAACCAACGCAGAGGAGGCAACCGTGTTGGAGGTAATCGAGGTGCATGGCGTGGTGGTGGGCGTGGCAGTGCTACGCACGTCGTAGAGGCAGAGGACGATGATGGTGCTCTGTTCCTCGCCCACGGCTTCCTCGAGCTCAACGAGAAGGCTGAAGCCGTTTGCTCCAAGGCCACGGCTTCTTTCGACATCAACGAGCCACGCGTGCGTGTCTTCCTCAACAC
>NW_027096605.1:0-20000 GCF_019320115.1 Miscanthus floridulus | reverse complement strand
CAGCCCCAACGAGGAGGCGCTCAATGGCTGGTACCTCGATAGCGGGGCCACGCATCACATGACCGGCCACCGGGAGCTCTTCATCGAGCTCGACACCATAGCGCACGGCACGATGCGTTTCGGTGACTCATCTCGAGTGGAGATCAAGGGGACCGGCTCCATTGTCTTCTAGGCCAAGAACGGGGAGCAGCGCATCCTCTATGGCATCTTCTACATTCTAGTGCTTTGTATCTAGGACCGGCGTGGTCGTCTTCTCGCCAAGGTACATCGCGGGCCCAGTCGGCTATACATCCTACATTTGGAGGTTGCGCAGCCGGTGTGTCTTGCCGCCAGGAAGGAGGACGAGTCATGGAGGTGGCATGAGCACTACAGGCATCTCAACTTCGAGGCGCTGCACTAGCTCGGCAAGCAGGAGATGTTAAGGGATTGCCGGTGATCAAGCATACGGAGCAAGTCTGCGACACCTGCGTCACCACCAAGCTCCGCCGCAAGCCGTTTCCGCAGCAGGCGTAGTACCACGTGCAGGCACCCCTGGACCTCGTCCATGACAACTTGTGCGGGCCGGTGACACCGGCGATGCTAGGAGGGCACCGCTACTTCTTGCTAATGGTGGACGATGCCACCCGCTTCATGTGGGCGGTGCTTCTACCGACCAAGGATGCTGCTGCGGATGCCGTGAAGCGGGTGAAGGCCGAAGCAGAGAAGGAGATCGGCCGTGAGCTCAAGGTGCTGCGGACCAACAATGGAGGAGAGTTCACCATCAGTGAGCTGGCGCAGTACTTCACCACCAAAAGAGTCAAGCGGCACTACTCTGCACCACACTCACCGCAGCAGAACGGTGTGGTGGAGCGGCACAATCAGACGGTCGTGGTGACTGCACGTGCGCTCCTGAAGCAGAGGTCCATGCCGGCCAAATTTTGGGGGGAGGTGGTGCATCTGCTCAACTACGCACCGACAAGAAGCTTGCAAGGCAAGACCCCCTATGAGGCCTAGCATAGACGAGCATCGGCGGTGAGCTATCTGCGTACATTCAGCTGCGTTGCCTACACAAGGGAGCTCAGGCAGCTGCGCAAGCTCGACGACCACGGCAAGGCTGGGGTCTTCATCGACTACGCCGAGGGCGCCAAGGCCTACCGGGTCCTTGATCCGGCAACAAGACGCGTCAAGGTGAGCCGCGACGTGGTGTTTGATAAAGGGTGTGGCTGGGATTGGTCCAATTCGGCCATTGGGACATCTGCTTCCGCCTCCAGCGACTTCGACATCGAGTTCTAGGGAGTTGACGCAGACGGAGCTCCGCCGCGCATGCCGTCACTAGCTCCAGGGGAGCACGATCCACCAGCCTCCTCTGCTTCACCAGTAGCGGAGACCGAGCAGGTGGACCCAGTTGAGTTCACGTCACCACTCGAGGATGACGACAACCGCGAGGACATGGGTAGCGATGGTCAAAATGGCATCACGGTTGAAGATCTTGAAGTTCTCCCATGCTGCCTTGCACCTCTGGATGACGGTGTCTAAACGTTGCCGCCTATTGTCGCGCTGAGTGGCCAGTTCCAAGTCGACGCAGTCAAGCACTGGCTTAATTGCGGCGACTACAGTGTTGAAGTCCTCCTTTTGGACCTTGGCCTCCTACACCAACACGTTAAACAATGCTTTGGCTTTGTGACGATAGCCTACAAGCGTTACAATGTTCTATCAAACAAGGAAGCTACTTCAACAGTAATTCTGACAAGGAGGAATTCACCTTTCAGCTCCTCAGCAAGTTTGTCCACCCGCTCTACTTCCTTTGCCTTCTCCTGGCGAAGTTGATCGATGGCCTGGCGCATTTGGCTGAGCTTAGCATCTTGCTCTACAAGCACAACAATTATCACCGAAAATGTGGTTGTTTAGCAATACAAAAGTATATTTGTTGATACACCATACCTGCTTTCTGCTTGGATACACTGTCAAGTTATTTGGTTTTCCTCTCCAGCTGCTCGGAAGCACTTTTTAGTTGGCTGGAGACAGCGGCCATCTACTCGGACTAGCTCTACACCTGCTCGGACACAGCAGCTAGCTTTTCGGTCAGGACCCCCTTCTAGTATTCCAGGTCCCGTGTGTTGGACTCTGCAAGGTCTTGTTCGCATCGAGCCCTCTGGATATTCTTCTCCGAGAGGTTCCTAGCCTCTTTGAGTTTTTCGTTCTCCTCAGCAAGGGGCTCCATTCGCTTTATCAGCTGGCGGCGCTGCTTGGCAACTCGAGTTATTTCCTGCAAATGCACAATGATAGTATCGTTATGCAATTCTAAAAAACAACCAGAACCTTTCTAGACGTAGTATTAACCTTGATCTGTTTCATCACACCGGTAAGGGCAGTCTCTAGTCTCCTGAATTCCTTGGTGATGTCCTCCTCTTCAACAATTACTATGTCGTTGTCGTGCTTTCGGAGGATCCAGACTGATATGGGTCGAGGTTCATCACACACGATCTCCTCCACCTTGTCCTCCTCTATTGCAGCCAGGGGCACCACCTGGGGGCTTGGTGGCCGGATAGCGGGTCCGACCATGACCTCCGATGCATCAGGGAGTGTCGTCTGCTCCTTCGGCGCCGAAAGCTTTTCTGCTCCAGATTCTGCCGTTGCCGAGGGTGCTGTCGCTGACTCATTCGTCGTTGTAGACAGCCGTTCGCCGCCGCCAAGTCCACCCGGGGCAGCGATTGGCTCCCCCGCATGCTGCCGAGAACTCAGGGACTTCAGGATGGGGTCTACTGGCATCTCCCCCGCTCCGGGGATAGCTTCTGGTTGCTGCTCAGTCTGAGCAGGCGGGGCTGGATCTGTCGTTCGCCTTGCACTATGTCAAATCAGTTATTCAGTCACCACAGAAGTAAAGAAAATACAACAAAGTAACTTCAACACAAGGACACTTACGGTTTGGTCTGACAGTTCAATTTCTTAAACCGGTGATGCCTGCCCGAGCCTCCAGGCGCAGCCATGGGGTCGACTCGCGTGCTCTGCGGGGAAATTCTTGGCTCTTCCTCGATTGACCTCGGTTCTACCTGTTGCTCTAGGGCCCTTTCCGCATGCTGCTCCGGGTCCACTTCTGCTTGTTGCTCGAGGACTTCCATTGCTCGCCCCGTAGGAACTTTTGTCGTCTGCTGCGTAGAAATTCCCTTCACTCGCTGCTCGGGGACTTTCCTCGTCGGTGCCTCACAAACTTCTTTGCCTACCTTGGGTTGTTCCCCCACGCGTGTGCTACATGGAGGCTCTTTCGTGCTCAGGGGGAGGATCCGTTAGAATTTCATCGTCATCAGACCAATCGAACACTGTGGTCCTTCGTGTTCGATTGGTCTGATCATTGCCAAGCGAGATGCCGCCTGGTTTGCGGGGAGAAGTAGCCGTTGTTTTCCTCTTCTTCTGGGCCAGCACATCTACCGCCGGCCTCTTCCCTCAGATTTTCTCCGATACCGAGGGAGGACTCTCCGTTCGACCAACATCCATACCTCCGGATTCCGAGGAAACGCCAACAGAGCTTTCTTCAGGTTGAGTTGGTGGTCGTGCATCCACTGCCGACGGCCCATCGTTTTTCAGCACGCCCAAGAAATACACTGCCCTGTCCTACGAATGGATCTTCACATGAGTGGATCAGTCCATTGCTCGGCAATGACAAAATAAAAAACTTCTCAGAAACACACAGTTGGGATATTCACCTAAGGAGGCAGATTCTTGCAGTTAAAGGGTTTTGTGTACCCCTAACAATCTGAATGAGGCAAGCAGAACGAACAGCTCAGCAGTCCGCTCTTCAACGACGTTCTTGGACAGTATTTCTGGCCTCTCTCGGGTATCGTCGGCCTCCCCTTTGAATTCGAAGCCTAGGTGCGCCCTCTCTTTACAGGGCTGAACATGGCGCACTATGAAACTTGCCGCTACCAATCCGCCATTGGTCCTCACGCCTTTTATTAAGCCACGGAGTTCCTTCACTTGCTCCATATCGTCGTTGCTCGATAGCTCAGACCAATTCCTCTGGCTTTCTGGGATGTGGTCGGCGTTATAGCGAACCGCTAGGTGGCTTTGTTTCATGTAGAACCACCTGGTGTTCCACCCCTTCAGTGACGTGTTAAGCGGCACGGTAAGGTATTCGCTCGCCATTCCATCCCACAGCTAAAGGTACACCCCACCGACCACCTTGGAACCAACGCCGCCTCTCTTCTTCAACCAGAATAGGTGACAGAAGAGATTGAAGTGGGGTAGGATTCTGAGGTATGCCTCACAGAAATGGATGAAGATTGAGATGTGCAAAATGGTATTAGGGGTGGAGATTGCACAGAGTAACCACCCAGAGCTCCAACAGATCCCTCAGAAATGGATGAACAGAAAATCCTAACCCGCACCAGAAATAGTCCTCGAATACCACTGCTTCATCAGTATGGGGTGTTGGGAAGGACTCACCGAGGGCTGGCCACAATCCGTCGGTAGCACGGTCAGGGAGAACGCTAGCTTCCACCAATCTATTTAGCTCCGCTTCTCCTGTTCGCGACGGCACCCACTCCTCGTCGCGTCGGGCCACGGCGCTCGTCTTCTTGGGACTAGTCTTCTTCGATTTCGCAGCTCCTTTCTTCGGTGCCATCTCCCAGATCTGGTAGGGTTTGGTGGCGGAGGCAAATGTGGTTGTGGATTCGACGATGCGAGAGATGAGGAGGAAGATGAAGTGGAAAAGGTGGGAATGGGGTATGCAGCGGCACTGTTATAAAGCACTTTCCCCACCTTTCCGTATTCGAGGGTTTTTTGGGAACCGTTCCCGCGATCTGCACCGCTCTGATTTCTCTGATGCGGCATATGGGCCGTTACCTGGGCTTCTGCGCAACCGCAGCCCATGTCGCCCATTTATCGCTACCATCAGTTGCTACTCGCCGAATAATCGCCAACTTCTCCACCATTTATTGAGGCTCAGTAACCGTTACTGTACAATCGTTACTCCGATTTTTTCTCCAAGGCTGGATTTCTCCGATACCGTCGCTTGCAGCTCAGGGACTGGCTGCCTACTCGGCTGGTCATTCATTATTTCTATGTTTCTGACCCTGGTACCACATGACTATGTCATCTACTGTCAGGCTTGGGGACTAAGTGGGCACACTTCACCTTGCGGTGAATGTTCTTGTTTTTTCTTGAAGACTCCGTGCCTCTTGAAGCTAATGAAGATTATCTCCTTTTCTCGTGGTCGGATTCTAAGTGGGCACACTTGGTCCACTGCGAAGAAATTTTCAATTCTGGACTTGAGCTCCTTACACCCTTATGGCAAGCCGTACTTGGAATATGTTGCTCAGCTGCGGTTCACGCTGCTCGACGATGGCGTACGTAGCTCGGCAACTGCTCACAACTGCTCGGCGACTCATCACCATGGTCGGACCATGAGTTGGACTGCTCGGCTTTGGTTCGCACTTGCTCGGACAAGCTCAAGATGGCGTTGCATAACGGGTACAAGGCGCTCGGGGACTAGCTGTGGGGGATACGACCCCGGATACCCATGGCAGACCACATGGGCTACGCCCCCAGGGGCGGCCCAGCCCACAAGACGAAGCCTTGCGGGGCACGATTCTGCTCGGCGCCTTCTGCAAGACATGGGGAAGATATCCTGAAGATGCTACGAGATCTGTTAGGATACGTGTGATCCCATGATTCTTGTAATCTGTTATTACTTTTCGGTTATCTCTCAGATCTAACCAACTTGTAACCCTGCCTCCCAGACTATATAAGGCGGGTAGGGACCCCTCCAAAATCAGGGCATATCATACGATAGCTAATACAAACCAACAGACCACAGGAGTAGGGTATGACGTCATACTGACGGCCTGAACCTGTCTAACTCGTGTGTCTCTGTTGCCTTCTTGTTCTTGATCTCACACTTCTCTGCCGATCAATCTACCTTCGTGGGATACCCCTCGGAGGACTGCCGACGATATTCTGTCGATAGTATTTGAAACTATAAAACTGAGAACTACAACTATTGGAAAGCACTAGCCGTAATGCACAAGACTAGAACTATAAAACTGAATTTATCTGTATTGTTCCTAGGAAAAGCAGTGGCTTGAGCCGTTGGATATTCAGAGAACTTTTTATTCACATCATCCGTGTGAACTAAATTATAAAATGAACTGTAAGGACAACAGGATAATGAAATCTAACTACTACTACTAGACTAAAGTTATAAATAATAAAGAAAAGGTCTCGCAATAGAACTTAACTTAGTAGCACCACAGAGGCCGTCTCAGGAAAAAAAAACAATACATCAAGATGACATTCAAGAACTATTTAACGATGAACTATTTAACGATAAACCAAAATAGACCTGGCACACATAAGACCCTTCAGTACTAATCTAAAACGAAGCACAAGTATGAACTAACAACATTCCATTGTCTCCAACGTGGACATTGAAATAAAACAATAGATAAGATCTAAAAACTAATCCAAATCAATAGACCTATGAAATAAAAGCAGCATCCAAATCGAATAAATGTAGAAGATCTAAAACCTAGAACAAGGGGAAAAAGATTGAATCGATGGAAAAATAGAGGAATAAGCTAGACACATGGGGAAATCAAGGGTAGAGTACCTGTATAGATCCAGAACATAGACAGAACAACGGTTGTTGTTGTGGCTGGCATCACACGACCGACGCGGAGGAGACATCAATCTTCTTGAGCGGGTTCAAGGAGACGAGAGAGGAGAGACCAAAGGAAGAAGAAAGTACCGCAAAAAAGGTAGCAGCAAGTGTGGAGAGAGAGCGCAAGAGAAAAAGAAAGAGGGAGAGAGGTCGTCTGTGTGCAGGAAAGGTGGCCAGGGTAAAAATCAATACAGATGGATAGTGACGAGACAAGATAAAGGACGAGCTGAGATGACAATAAATTAAGCGAGAAAATGGGCAGGGGGCGGTCAAAAAGAGGGGACAGGTGGCAGACGAGGAAAGAGCGGATGGCAGGCGATGGAGGGCGGAGATAGTAGGTGCCGCAACACATAGTTGCGACATTGATTTTCTGGCTATAGGGTTGTATGCAGTCCTCAATATGTCTTAAATAGTAAAATATAAATAAAAATTGACGAATAAGGAGTAAGCCTACAATGACCTGCGCATGAAGGTGGTCCCTTCCATTTTCCAGATCATGTTTATTCTCGACAATACATATACACTCCAGCTCCACCCAGTATAAACAGAACCGGTTTTGGTACTGCAATCAACAGATTGCCTGTTTAGCCACATCTGGGTAATTCTTGGGATAGCGACAAACAACTCGCTACATTCTTGAAACCAAGCAGATGGTTATGTTCAGAGCTAAGGTGATTGTAGGCTATCCCACTTCTCAAAACAAACACTCCAGGAAGCTCGTAACCATTATCAGGATATCACCACATGGAAGGGCAAAATTTGACATCACATTGTCAAAATATTATGTTTAGACCCTCAAAACTACAGATTTGTGTTTTAGGGAACCACAAATCTGGTCTACGAAAATAAGCAGGCATCAACTAAATCTGGGTTTTGCTGAAATTCCTAACAATGGTCATCAGCAAAGGGCCAGACCGCCAGAGTCATGTTCCATAGCTGCGGTCTCCAGCATCCCCAAGGCCTGGGACTATGAAACTGCAGTACATTAGCGAGAATGAGTTAGCAGTGCAATAATCATGATTTATGCATAAAAAGGGCGTACCCAGTGCAGAGAGCTCCCGCTCTGTGTGGGGTCTGGAGAAGGGTGTCAGTGGCAAGCCTTATCCTCGCTTGTGCAATGCGAGGAGACCACGACTCAAACCCGGGACCTTCCGGTCACAGGCGGTAATACTCTACCGCTTGCACCAAGTCCGTCCTTCATGATTTATGCATATGTTGGTAAAAAGATAATTACCCTTTCTCATTCACAATTTGATCCATAGTTCCTGTATACACACAAATCCTGCAGAAAAGAGTGATGCGATATACAATCATCAAGGTAACCTTGATACTAAAAATGCAACAAATTTATAGAACTTCAGAATGCACCCTGGGAATCTTTGATTGAGCTTCTTGATGGCAGGAGGAGCAGCAACAGCTGATATCTGCATAACAATGACTGTTTAGAAAATAATAACCATTTTTTTAATCAACAAACAGATCTGTTTCATCTTTTTCATTTTTTTTGCCTCACGAACTTACGATTCTTATCTGACTGATTTCAGCTCCACGCTCCTTAACCAGATCAACTGCTGCAGTGACTGTTCCACCTGATGGAAAACACAAGGTAAGAAGAAAGATGACCACTCAAACACAGCATGGGTATAGGAGTGAAATCAATCAGGCAAACACAAAAAGAATGATAACCCAATATAAGACCAATATAAGAATTGGCTGTGATATACAAGGAAAAGGATTACCAGTTGCTAGCATAGGATCAACAAGGAGTATATTACATCCTTTTGGGAATCTATCAGGTAGCCTGCACTCAAAATTATGTTCCATTGATCATCAGGAAAACAAGTAGCATTGGTAATTTCATACAACGCTATAGCTTGCAACTCAACTATTTCAATAGATTGGACTACAAAAAGATCTTGTGATACATCAAATTAACTAAAAGTGTACAATAAGATAGAAAAGAGTAAGCTGGAACACAGTTCATAATCACTGTGGTTCCAACCTTGTATGATGAAAGTGACTTCTTCATCAAGGAAACTAAATTAACTAAAGAATATTTAACAACCTCCACTGTTTGTTTCCTAGCTACAAACAAGCTACATTTTTATTGAGATAATATTTCGTTCTGCCAAATGAAGTTAGATAGCTTTAGTAGAGCCCCAACTACTGTGGTATAACATATCAACGACATTTTTTATCTAAATGCAAAACAAAAAGAATGGCACCTACTTATTTAAGTAAACAGAGGGCAGCAGTGTTGTCTCATCCCTGGACATACCTTCATTTAGTATAGGTAAAAAAGGAACATTAGCAGTAATCAATAAGCATGCTTAAATAAATAAATAAATTTATCTAGAAAACTAGACCAGTTTTTATGTGCTAAATTTGTCCAGTAAAAAAAAAAGTTGAAGCACACCATGTGTTTCTGGACATACTAGTAGCATATTCATCAGCAGAAAGTGTTTCGATCAAATATGATGTTCTTTGTAAGTCAAAAGATGAAAACATATTGCATCACAAACATCAGCAAGTGAGAAATTGAGTTTTTTTCCCAACAAATCAAAAGTTATTTTTTCTCACCTAAATGGAAAGTTCTAGTTGATCGCAAAATTGATGTTGCAAGATCTGCAAGAGCAAGCCCTGCTCTAAGAATAGGTACAATCTGAAATATATCAATAAAATTCAAGGTTAATTAATAATAATGCCAAATTTGCAAAAAAAGATACATTGAAGAGGAATACAAACCATGATTGGCTCCATCTCACTGACAGATTCAACAACCGCAGTGCCCACAGGTGTCTGGATCTCCCGTGTTACTGTCGGCTACCAGAAGAAAGTGGAGAACTATCTCAATGATCACATACTCAACAACAACAACAACAAAGCCTTTAAGTCCCAAACAAGTTGGGGTAGGCTAGAGTTGAAACCAAGCAGAAGCTTCTTTCGAGTTTCATCTCCATTAGAATAGCTAGATTTAACGTTGGCTCGACACGCCTATCACAACCCTCCTCCTTTACCAGGGCTTGGGACCTGCTATGTTGAGACAACATAGACGGAGTTAATGATCACATACTCAACGAAATAAAATTGATCATTACTGTCTGCCCAGAATAAAATACATTACAAGTTTACTTTTCACATCGCAGTGATCATTATTTTCACATCTACCCTAAATTTATCTTAACATCAAACACTTGCATCAGCACCACCAAATGCAGCATTTGTAAGAATTAGGAACATACCAACTGAAATGATCAAGATGCCCAAGAGGGGGGGGGTGAATTGGGCTAATTCTAAATTCTCTTGCAATAATCAAATCCTACGGATAGCCCAATTAACCCCTTGTGCCTAGAACAGTGTTTAAATCAAACTAATGCACAACAACCTCGCAACCTATGTTCCAAACTTACTCTAGCAAGCAATTCTATGGATGTAAAACAAGTATTGAATTGCTCAACGTAAATACTCAAAGTAAGTGTTCAAAGTAAATAGAGAGAGAAAGGAACGCGGCGATGTTTTGCCGAGGTATCGGAGAGTCGCCACTCCCCACTAGTCCTCGTTGGAGCACCCGCGCAAGGGTGTAACTCCCCCTTGATCCGCGCAAGGATCAAGTGCTCTCTACGGGTTGATTCTTCGACACTCCGTCACGGCGAATCACCCAAAACCGCTCACAACTTGAGTTGGGTCACCAACAAGCTCCGCCGGGTGAACACCAAACTCCCAATCACCACCAAGCCGTCTAGGTGATGGCGATCACCAAGAGTAACAAGCACGAACTCTCACTTGACCACGCGAAGCCTAATGAGAAGATGGATGCATACTTTGCTACTCTTGATTTGCTAGTGAGGCTACTCTCTTGGATTCTCAAATCACAAACACCTCACTAGGACCTTGCTCTTCTTGGCACTCACAAACGTGTTTCTTAGCTGTTGGAATGAGCAAAAGTTGCTCCACTCACGAGTGGAGCTTCTATTTATAAGGCAGCCTGAAAAACGAACCGTTATGAGCTTCTGCGGGATGACCGGACGCTCTGATCGTTTTGACCGGACGCTCCGGTCAGTTCAACCCGCGAACAGTTTTCAAGTGATGACCGGACGCTGTCAGGGTCCGGTCAGTACCGACCGGACGCGTCCGGTCACTCTTGGATGCTTACTGTAAACGACCAGACGCTGGATACCCAGGGTCCGGTCACCACTGACCGGACGCGTCCGGTCACTTTTTCCCAAGTTTGGACCCTTACTGGAGTCGACCGGACTCTAACCCTCAGCGTCCGGTCACACGACCTTCCAGCGTCCGGTCACACCAGACTTGTTCTTCATGGTCAAATGAACTGACCAGACCCTGCGGCCAGCGTCCGGTCGCACCGGAGCCAGCGTCCGGTCAGTGTTTGACCCTCAATTCACTTCCAACTTTCGAACATATGTGAATGAAGTTTGCTCCAACGGATCTTAGGCATTCATAGGAGCTACCTAGAGCTAGTTTTAACAAGTGTGCATCACATCTAACTCACTAGACTCAACTAGGTCAAGCTACCCGTTCATACCCCCCTTAATAGTACGGCCAAAGGAAAAACAAAGTCCTAAACTACTCTAAGTGTCTCTCCAACTCCAATCGACACTTAGAACTAGTTATCCTTAACCTTGTCGTCCATCCTTTAAAAACCGAAACGATTTCCATCGTAGGGGCATGACAACCTCGATTGCCCAATCGATCTCCATTACCATGACCTAACTTAATTGCCTCTGCAAAACACACGTTAGTCATAGTAATCTTGTATTGACATTAATCACCAAAATCCAACTAGGGGCCTAGATGCTTTCAATCTCCCCCTTTTTGGTGATTGATGACAATACCACCTCGAGTATGTTATGGAGTGAGGTTTTTAGACGGGCTTGATTCATATAAGCTTTTGTCAATAAGAACACAAGAGTTAGGCAAGCTTGTATGACCCAAGCCATCACAATGTACTCAAAGGATATGAATAAATCATGAGTACAAGTAACAAAGCTCATTTGCTTCGAAGTGTAAACGCGAAAGCAAAAGCAAATGAGCATTACACAAGTGATATGACATATAGATAATGCAAAGTAAAAATCACACATGTCAAATATCACAATCACGTAGATAGCACTATCACATATATATAATAGTATGCATAAAAGTAAAACCACGAATGCATAAGTAATAGTGTATCACACAAATAAAACTCCAAATGTATATAATAAGCTAATACTAGATAACTAGCTCCCCCTGAAACTCGCTCCCCCTAGGTCTACATACTCAAACCCTCTCCCCCTTTGGCGTCAAATACCAAAACCTAAGGGTCGGACGGCGGGGCAGCAGCGGACGAGTCGGGCGCTGAAGTACGTGGAGCAATATAAAACTGAGCGCCATCATCATCTGACCCTGAGCTCTGAACTGACTGACCCTCTGTGGCAGGAAGTGTCGCTGAAGCGGTCTGGGTCTGAGCTGGGGCAGGTGCTACCTGTGAAGCTGCTAGTATGTCTGTCGTAGGATCTGACGAGGCGACAAACGAGAGGAGCCTCTGAGTAGTCATGATAGCTGGAGCGGCTGTAGACGGACCGGCAGAATGCATATGAGGCGGTGTAGGCATGCCGGTCAACTCGCTGAAAGATGCTCCAAGACTCCTGGAGACTGACGTTTCAGGCACGAATAGCGAGGGAGACTGCTCTGGTGAGAAACCCGTGTGATAAGGAGTAAACTGCGGGGCTACAACAGGTGAGGCTAACCACTGGGACACTTGTACAGGAGGTGAAGTAAACTGAGCTGGAGGCTGTCCCTGACTCTGGAGCCCACTGGGCTGTACTGCTGGAGTCGTCGAAGTGGTAGGAGGCTGTGCAAGCTGGGGCGAAGGCTGTGGCAGTGGGACCCCAATGGCTGTCACTACATGCTGCATGAATCCCATGAGCTGCTGCTGCATAAGTAACTACTGGTGCTGAAGGAGCTGCTGCTGCCGCTGGAACTCGTCCTGATGAGCCTGAAACTGTGCGAAGTTGGCAGCTGTCTCCTGTGACTGTCGTGTCTGATCCTGCTGCATCCGCTCAAGAATAGCTATGAGAGCGGGGTCTGTCTGTGGAGCAGGTGGAGCAGAACTGGAGCTACCGGCCTCTGCATCATGTCTGCGTGGAGGCATCTGAGGTACAGGCTGGTAGTCATCATCGGAGCTGTCACTATACTCGCTCACCTCCTGCTGTGCCTCTAGCTCCTCCTCCTCAGTGGCTGCAATCCCTCTGATGATCTCATCCTGCTGAGCTGTAGATTCTGGCACGTCGGGACGATGGCTAGGCTGTCTGGGTGCCTGAGGAGTGGTGTGTCTGATCCTCTGTGACAGGTTGTAGGCTAGGAACTCTGTGGTGGCACCTGTAATGCAGAAACCAAGATTAATATGTCGATCACTTTTGGCTAGCTTGCTTGGATCATGTTCACGTCATGGTGATGTAAGCCACGCATAATTTGCTCTCTACCACGCAATCCCGTGCACCCACGGCAATCCCGAGCCGGGCTACCATGTCGACAATGGCGCTGTATGCCTCGGACACGACCTTCTTGCCATGGGGCGGCACGCGCTCATGCACGGCCAGGTGACCCGACGGAGGCATAGTGTTGAGCCAGAGCGAGAGCATCGCGGCCGCGGGCTCAGCGTGACCTTGCTGCTTGTCTGACGTACATGGAAGCTATAATTAGCTTGCGTGGTGGTGTAGATCATGACGTGATGCCATAACGCTGCTTTCAAGTCTCGTCGTTGATGCATGCCGTGGCTGAAGCTTAATTTGACTTCATATTCGCCAACACGAGATGCACGCGGGACAGATCTCGTTGCAAGTTTTAAGATCGGATGTGATAAAATTTGCTGCAGCTGAGGTCGCCTGGCTTCTCGCCGACTTGCTTCTTGGTGTTGGTCCCGACCAACATCCAGGCGAGTCGGAGCTGGATGCTTGAGAGGTGAAGTCCCGTCGCAGGTAGCCGGACGGTTGTTGTCAGCCGTAACGTCGAGACCGTAAGGCTGTAGAAGAACGCCGCCTCGGAAAGTCAGGTTGCCACGAACGGCGTTGTTCTTGAGGTCCCATCTGGTTCGTCATGGATCAGCACGCACAACCCCTAAAGGGGACCCTTACCTGGCGCGCCACTGTCGACGAAATAACATAGCATGCTCACTTGATATGCTAAGGTGACGGCTAAAGCACTTCTATCCCATATCAGCCATATCAGTCTCCAACGATTAGCAAACACAATTATTGTCTTTTCAGACTGACTGTTTGAATTAAATTAAGGGAAGACGCATCATCACGTACTAATTCTAGATCCAAGTAAAGTTCTCAAGCCTACAATCCATTTGCAACAAGGCAAACTCTGGATGCCAACCATGGAGGCATGGACCTACCTCTTTAATACACTGATGGAATATCTCACATTTGTCCTTTGATATCTTCGATGCAGTTTGCCCAGGATGAATCCTTGCCTAAATGTGAAGCATGCAGAAAAATAGCAAATTAGTTCTACAACACTGCAGATATTGAAAGCAGTGCAAATGTGAAACGTGCTTAAGTGTACATGTTGAAATTAGCAGATCGCTCTTGTTTCAAACAAACATACTTGTGCAGTTGTGGTTATAACTTACAGTGTTTAAAAGATGAGCCACTAAATTATCAAACAGAGACACAAAAGTTTGGAAAGCAGCTATTGACGTGCTGGAACCGCGACTAGGGGCTCATGTTAGGTTTCAACTCTAGCCTACCCCAACTTGCTTGGACTAAAAGCCTTTGGAAGCTAGTCCCTGTTTTCGAAGTTTACACAAACATGTAAGCATCACTTACCTTTTATAGATTTCAAACTAAGGTCGCCACACCTAACCTCAAGCTGCTGCAAGTTTTGTTTGTTAATATTTGGCTGCCCACAGCACCAGCTTGCCTATCTTTGGCCCCTGGCCCAAATGCTAAAGACAGTTTTGGCTGAAGTCTGCCTAAGGTTAGGTGGTCAATTTCCTTGCTACAGAAGTGTGGCAAGATTAACCTTAGGCAAAAATATGTGGCATAGTTAATTATGAGCTAAAAATGTGAAGCACCAGGCACATTGCAAGTGTAAGAAGAGGCCAATAAAACATGATAATAATAATTTCCAATTCCTTGCTTGCGTTGCAGCAAAAATCTTTGCTAAAATGATGGATCTCCTGTGGCGACACAGTTCATGAATCTGCTGGCGGCCATGGCAGTGCCGACCCTACATGGGGTACCACACTTGTCTCCTATGACACCAGAGAGAAGTTGCTTGCGCTGAGGTAAATAGTGTAGCAGCAAGCTCAACATTGAGCTAGTCAATATTATCTATGGTAATTTCGTTCAGAAGAACAATAAAAGAATTGTCTAATATCCATATTGTGCAACACTAGAAGTACATAAAAGTTATATTTAATTTTTTTTGTCATGGATCATAAACTGTAAATCAGTGGAAGCAATGTCCAGAGCACAGACCTGATAAAGTACTTCATCTGCCATCCAGTTGCCAATTCCTGATTTAAAACTCTGCAAAACAAGGGGTTCAGAACCTAGAGTACATCTGCACCTGCTAATAACATTTTATACGATTGTTTCAAAAAAAACATTTTATATTAAAATTATTGTTTCTACTACGATTGAGGAGACACATTGGTATCCTTAACCACATTCTCTTAGGGTGTCTTTGGCAGGGCTCGGTCCGAACAGCTCCAGCCCCTCGTGTCACCATGCGTTACTGTACTGTACTGCACTGTAGCGTCAACAGAACAGCTCCGTCCCCTTGTGTATTTTTGCCTACCGAACAGGCAGAGCTGTGTTTCTGGGGCTCCTCCGGCTACACTATAGTGCGCTACAGTGCCAGATCCGGAAGAAGCCCAGACAAATGGGGCCTTAAATAACTGACTGAAACATTGAATCAATGCCTTTTAAGGTCTGAATTTTTTGTGTTTTGAGCAAGATATTTCTAAGTTGTTTCACACCACTTCACATATGACTAAAGCACTGAATTATATTCAGAGTTGCGTTAGGAACTAGCATAAACAAACCTTATCTGCTTAAAATTTGGGTTCAGGCAATTTGGGTCCACACCAAGATTTAGAAACTCATACCTGATCAAGTAAAAGGGCTTTTATTGGCCCTTTCTTTTGACCTAATGACTTCATAAATTTATCAAGCTTGATTGGTTCAAATACGGCATCAGGTCCAAGCTCAGAAATTGGAGGGGCAGCTTCTGGCTATTAGAACATACAAAAGTAATTAGACATATCAAACATCACAGCAAATAGAAGAGTAAACTTTTCCAATAATCACTATAGACTATTACGTTGTCAAGCAGTCTTATTTTTGCAAAACGCCTCTTAACAGTGAAGGAAAACTCCAAGCCATCATCCATCTGCAACAGGTTAACAAGAAGATGAACAAACAAGAACATATTTATATATAAAAAAAATAACTAGCACAACTTGTTGGTTCAATATCCTTTTGCAGTTAAAAAAGAAGGAAAGCCCACTTAACATGCAAGAAAAACAAATGCCCCAGCAGGTACACAAGTCCATAATTAGAATATTTCAATATGTTTTTTTTCTACTTCTGCAATGTTACTGCTTCTCATGTAAATACAACTATCTGAATCGGATACCATGGAAGTTACCATCACCACATAAGACATCAATTTGCTTGGATCAGAAGTAAGATATTTAAGAATCACAATCCAAATATAAGTCAATATCATGAAATTGTAGGTCATAGCTCATATAAGATATTTCAGATTCATCTGTGAAGTCATTGGACCTTATATTAAAACAAATAATAATATGTGTTATTGTGTATAAACGAGTTAGGTAATTTGCCAGCAGAAACAAACATACTTTCAATTCATAAGAGAACAGGAATACTTGTAGAAATGATATGGGAAAACACCTCACCCCTAATGAGGGGGGGTGACCTCTGTTATATAGCCAATCAGGCTTGATATATAAGGAATACAATCAGTGTACATGGAAGGAATGTGTAGTTAATAAGCCCTGCTTCCTAAGCACTTCCTAGATAACTATGCTAGTTAATTACAGTCATTAAAGACCTTGGGCAGCCCAAGAGGTGTGTACGGCTGCCAAGGCACCTATCTGTTTAGCTATGCTCTAGTGAGCTGTTTGTAATCAATGCAATGTCTATCTCTATATATAATCAAGGAGACGGCCTGGGGCGTGTTGTCTCTGGCTAATCAAGTCTGTGTTACCTCCAACATTTGGTATCAGAGTGCCAGGTTAGACACCAAAGAGCCACGAGGCCAACTTCTCACCTCCTCCACCCCATGTCGACCTCTGCTGAGCGCACTGCCAGGCTCAAAGCCAAGGGAACCGGCGATGGAGAGCTGGGCGACCCCTCCAGCCGGGCCGCGCGCTTGAAGGCTGCAGAGGAAGCAGCAGCGCTAGCAGTCCAGGCAGCAAAGCAGGCGGCGGCTGCTGCAGAGGCGGCAGCAAGGACGGCGCAGGAGCTGCGGGCCGAAATTGCTGCTGAGAAGGGAGAAGAAGAGGATGCAGAGGAGGAGGAAGAGGAGGCGGAGAGCAGGAATCGGGGGCTGCGGACTCCGTCGCGAGATAGGAGGCGCTCGCAGTCACCACTGCGGGACCGGAGGCGCGGCCGCGGCGGCGGTCGCTACGAATCACCACAAGGCAGAGTGGTGTACCACGACTCCGATAGCAGCACGTCGTGGCCGATGCTGGACAAGACAAACTACTACGAGTGGAGTCAGACCATGAAGCTGAGGATGCAGGCGCGCGATCTCTGGGACGCCATCGAGGGCGGCTCTGTCCAGTTTTGCGATGACAGGCGCACACTGGAGGTGATTGTTGGGGCCGTGCCCAAGGAGATGGGCATCCCACTCCTCGACAAGGCTATGGCGAAAGAGGCGTGGGACGCCATCACTGCGACTCGCATCGGCGTGGACCGGGTCCGTCGAGCAACGCTGCAGCGCCTACGCCGCGATTGGGAGAACATCGGCTCAACCCCGGCGAGCAAGTGGAGGATTTCGCCCTGCGTCTGTCAACTCTGCACCAGCAACTTGTCATTCATGGTGACAAGGACATCACTGAAGAGTGAGTGGTGGAAAAGTTTCTACGCACGGTGCCGGCCAAGTACGCGCAGATTGTTGTCGCCATTGAGTAGTTCCTCGACTTCGAGGCGCTCACTCTCGAGGAGGTGACTGGAAGGCTCAAGGCGGTGGATAATCGCGAGGAACAAGAGCTGACCGAGCCGGTGGCCATCAACGGCAAGCTGCTGTACACCGAGGAGCAGTGGAGAGCGCGCTGGAGGAAGGAGAAGAAGGGAGATGATGTCGGTGGTTCTGGTTTCAGGAACCAGCGCGGTGGTGATGGACGTAGCTGCGGTGGTGGACGAGGACGAGGCAGAGGCGGTGGATGAGGAGATGGCAATGTTGCTGGCTGCGTCGGCCCCAACACCTGCCTCAACTGCAACCAGGAGGGCCACTGGGCATGTGAGTGTCCCCAGCCGCGGCGTGAAGGTGCAGAGCACGGCGGTAGAGGTGGAAACCGTGCTGGCCGTGGCGGTGGCAGCCGTGGTGGAGGCCGTGGCGGCGGAAATCAGGCTGGGCAGCATGGCGAGAACCAAGGAAGGCATGAGGCGCGGGCCCAGTACGCCGAGTGCGATGAAGATGGCGCTCTGTTTCTGGCACATGGCTTCATCAGCCTAGAACAGAGCACGCCGGCGCACAGCTACACGGCGCAGCACGTTGAACTTTTCCAGCCACGTGCTCACGCCTATCTTGGCGTGCACGAAGAAGAGGTGGACAGCGGCTGGTACCTAGACTCCGGCGCGACGCATCACATGACTGGGCGCCAAGAGTTCTTTGCTGATCTGAACACTGGCGTTCGAGGAACGGTCAGGTTCGGGGACGCGTCGAAGGTAGAGATCAAGGGCGTCGGGTCTATTGTTTTCCAAGCCAAGACCGGTGAGCAGAGGGTCCTTCATGGCGTCTACTTCATTCCGGCACTGAAGAACTCTATCCTAAGTCTGGGTTAGCTTGATGAAGGAGGGTCCAAGGTTAAGATTGACGATGGCGTGCTTCGCATTTGGGACAAGAGCCGCCGTCTACTCGCCAAGGTACACAGAGGGAAGAATAGATTGTATATTCTGCATCTTGAGGCTGCACAACCTCTCTGTCTCGTGGCGCGCAAGGATGATGAGGCGTGGCAGTGGCACGAGCGTTTCGGCCATCTGCACTTCGACGCACTCCGGCGACTCAGCAAGGAGGAGATGGTGCGCGAGATGCCGGTGGTCGACCATGTTGAGTAGGTGTGTGACACCTGTGTTACCACCAAGCAGAGGCGGCGTTCCTTTCCGGCTGTAGCAGCATACCGTGCCCAGAATCAGCTTGAGCTGGTGCACGGTGACCTGTGCGGTCCGGTCACGCCAGCGACACCGGTGGGCAATCGCTATATCTTGCTGCTTGTCGATGACGCTACCCGTTTTATGTGGGCTGTGTTGCTGCCATCCAAGGATGCAGTAGTAGAAGCAATTAAGAAGGTCAAGGTGGTAGCAGAGGTGGAAAGTGGGCGCAAGTTGAAGGTCCTGCGCACCGACAATGGCGGCGAATTCACCGTCGCGGAGTTTGTTGCATACTGCGCTGATGAAGGTATTAAATGGCATTTCAGTGCCCCTTATTCACCGCAACAGAATGGTGTTGTTGAGCGTAGGAACCAAACAGTGGTGGCCATGGCACGAGCTTTGCTCAAGCAACGCTGGATGCCCTCTCGGTTTTGGGGGGGGCTATGATGACGGCTGTGCACATTTTGAATCGATCCCCGACGAAGGCGCTGAAGAATGCCACTCCTTATGAGGCGTGGCATGGCCGGGCACCAACAGTCGGCCATCTCAAGGTCTTTGGCTGTGTGGCCTATACCCGGTGGCTTACTCAGCTTCATAAGCTCGATGACCGCGGTGAGGCTGGCGTGTTTATCGGTTATGCGGAAGGGGCCAAGGCATATCGTATCTATGATCCAGTGTCCCAGCGCGTGTGTGTTAGCCACAATGTGGTGTTCGACGAAGGCTGTGGCTAGGACTGGGCATCACCGGCAGCAGGCACATCAGAAGCAGCGGGCAGTGAGTTTACTGTTGAATTCCCATAGGCGGAGGAACTCCCTGAAGTAGGAAGTTCAGCGTCGCCTTCACTATCTCCTCCGCCACATCCTACATCACCTGGTTTCTCTCCGGTGAATGCAGGAGAGCCTGCAGCGGAAGCAGAGGAGCCCGTAGCGGAGGCAGAGGCGCCTGCGTCGCCCAGAACACCTACACTAGCTCCAGTAAGTCCTCAGGTTGAGCATGTGACCCCCCTGGAG